>NC_141991.1:195838856-196083023 GCF_049901715.1 Pseudonaja textilis | reverse complement strand
TGCATCAGCATATGATGCAAAATGCACAGAATCAAAACAGAACGTACAAAATGCTTCTTTTAAACTGCATTTTATCTTTCAAAGGAGTTTTATGTGTTTTCTTTGCTTTGCCTTTTTTCAGTCAGCAATTGATTTACGACATTTGAGACTTCCGGGGAAGCAATGACAGACTAGAGATGGTTCCACTGAGAGGATCCAATAACCACAGTGGAATAAAAAGTTCAATTTCCATGTGTGGAAGTACTTTTAACCTAAACATTTTTCAACAAATGGTAATTCTGGGTTTGTGTAGCTTTATACAATAAGAATGGTTATTTACTACTCAGAGTGTCTATTGCTGTGTAGGTCATCAACTTTGAAGAGACATAGAAGCTTAGGAAAGAATTAATATAATAAAATGAAATAAAATTACAGGCCACAAGACAAATATTTACATTAAAACTATTAATAGCCATGGATAATATATTATTTTTATATTAAAAAATAATAATTTTCCTCCCCTCTTCCCTCCCCTCTCCTTTCCTTTCCTTTCCTTTCCTCTCCTCTCCTCTCCTCTCCTCTCCTTTCCTTTCCCTTCATTCTTCCCTCCCCTCCCTTCCCCTCTCCTCTCTTCTCCTCTCCTCTCCTCTCCTTTCCTTTCCTTTCCTTTCCCTTCATTCTTCCCTCCCTTCCCCTCTCCTCTCTTCTCCTCTTCTCTCCTTTCCTCTCCTCTCCTTCCTAAGTTTATTTCAGACTTTATCTTACAGTATTTTTAAAAAGAAAGGGAAAATACCCATCTGGAAACCAACAATAAGGTTTCTTCTCCCTTTATTTATTTATTTATTCTTTGAAAAGTCTTCACTGATTTAAAAAGCTTGGTTTTGGTGGGGGAGGGGAAGAAGTCCTCTCTTCCCAGATTCCTCACCCCACCATCTTTTCTTTAACTTAAAGGGTTTTATATAGTCAACAAAGAGACCGCTCTGCCTCTTTCTTTAATTTCTTCGCCAACTAAAGCCTGGTCACATCTGGAGATCTCGGCTTCTTTTGGTGTGTCGCCCTACCTCCTGCACCTTGTTATAAGCCTCCCTTGTATGAAGCAGTTTTCCATGTCAACCCCGGAGGGCATCTGATTATAGGTTTGACCTTTTGCAATTCTGTGCATTTCCCACTTAATCAGTGCTGGAATGAGTTGCTGCTAAGTAAAGCTATAGAAGCCCTATGGGAAAAGGGAAGCCATCTAAAATAATGAGTGTCTTTCCCCCTCCTCTTTCCCCCCTCCCACCCTGCTTTCCCCTTTGAGCTCTATTGGACCATGATAACTCTCTTAATCTCTGAACTACACAAAAGCATAACGTGGCCTGTGATGTTTGCATTATTTGCAGGTGGGAGGTGGGGGTGGGGCGGGAAGGTCTTTGGGCAATCCGAATGGAAATGATGTTTTGTGGCTCGGTGAGAAATCTTTCCTTGCTCACTCCCCCTCCGTCTGCCACTCCTGAAGGCCCTTTCCTTGTTCCGCCTGATAACATTTGCTTGATCGAGAGGAGGCCTTGTGAAGCCTTTAAGCTTTAGCACCTCTGAGTCTGACAGAGTAATTGGTTCCTTGTTGCCTGGGGCAATAAGACAAAAAAAAAATGGGGCCCTGTCTCCATTTTGTCTTGTTACAGTAACCCGGGTGGAGATTTCGCTATAATCTCACAACATGCTCCAGTTTGGACATCAGTTCATTTCTCAAAAGCCAAGGCCTGGGCATCCAATGAATCAGATTCCCATCTCCTGTACTCCCCTGACCGCCTCTACCCCCCCACCATCTCTACCTCCCTCCCCAACTTTCTGTGAAACTGAACAGTATAATAGATGTAATTAGACCTTCAGCAGAGGGACCAAGTGGAGCAAGCAGTGAGATTCCTTCTTGGAAAGCAATCATTAGGTTTCCCCAAGATTGAAACTACTTTTAACAAGGTTTGGGGCTCAGGGATTATGAGTCTAAAGTGTCCTTGACTTCCCTAGGAGAAAGCTGTATCCAAAAAGCAAATCTCCCATTACAGTTGTTACAAATGAAGGGCAAAGAATACTGACCATTTTGTTACACGTATCATACAGATTAACAGACTTGGGAGGACCATGTAGGTCATCTAGTCCAACCCCCCTCGCCCAAGCAGACCCTACGCTATTTTTGACAGACGGCAGTCCAGTCTCTTCTTGAAAGCTTACAGTGATGAAGCTCCCAAGGCAAGCTGTTCCATTAGTTGATTGTTCTCACTGTCAGAAAAGTTCTCCTTATTTCTAGGTTGAATCTCTCCTTGTTCAGTTTCCACTAATTAATTAATTAATTTTTATTCTACCCATCTTCACTACAAAGTTACTTTGGGTGGCTTACAAGATTATAAACAAGTACAAATAATTAAAATATTAAAACATTAAAGCTATACAAATTGAGATATTATGAAAAATGGTACTAAAATTGTAACTGTATTGTATATACATATGTATATACATATGTTCTTCTAAAGCGGAAAATCAACTGCTGGGAAGTATTAATAGATGTCTCATTTATGTTTTAATTTTTTCCTCCTGGGTTTTCTCATTAAATCAGAAGATTATCACTTTCTGTGATGCCAAGTTTTTTTTATTATGGGTTGTTGCAGAGTCAACCAGATGTTTAGACTGGACTTGGCATTTTTGTCCACTATCAAGTGCTTCCCAAGGAACTGGGATAGGTGGATGTGGATGTTAAAGGCATTGTTGCAGGATGTAAACTGTTCTAAGTAAAACCGCCTTTTGCAATTGACTAATGGTAAATTTGCCAGAGCCGAAAGTGCACCTATTACAATCGATATTATTATTTTTAAAAGTGCTTAATTTTGTTAGGATGACTCAACCATGTCTAAGAGCCATGGTGGTGCAATGGTTAGAATGCAATACTGCAGGCCACTTTTGCTGATTGCCGGCTGCCTGCAATTTGGCAGTTCGAATCTCACCAAGCTCAAGGTTGACTCAGCCTTCCATCAGGTCAGTAAAATGAATAGCCAGATTGTTAGCCAATGGGACTTGGGTCACCAGAGTGGGATGGAGCCCATCAAGTATCTCATCTGTTGTCACCAGGACAGTGGAGTGTTATTGGTTTTTTGTATAGGAGTTTTATTCCTGTAAACCATTCAGAATTACTGAGAGTGAGAAGGGTGGCAATATATTTTTTCCTAAATAAATAAAATAAAAGTCCTTATATATATTTCACTTTAACTGCCTAAAACTGAATATTCTGGATTCAAAACAATGGGCATGGTTGAAAGGATGTGGGTTCTAGGTCATAGCATCTGTCAAACAGAAAAATAGGCTTAATAAAAGAATGGATTCCTTTCAACTCCCCATAGCCTTCTTTACTTTAACATAAGCCAACCCAATCCTTTTGAGTTTGTGAGGATATCTGGAAACCTGAAAATCTGCTAGCATCATGGTGACAAAATGACTACCTAGGCAAAGCTTGCTCATTCACAAAATGTGTGCTATGATGAATTAATTCAGTTTCAAAATATTCCTTTTTCAGCAGGTAATCCGATAAGGATGATCCCCATTTAAGCACTTTCAAGCAAAATACTGGGTTCGAGGCATGCATGGTTTATATATATATTGTGAAAGTACTGCGGGGTTCAAGTTGTGCCTCGTGGTTCCTGGATGCAGCACTGATCCTGAAGGCCTGCACTTTGCCTACAAGCATTCACCTCACTGTTTTTTAATTAAAAAATCTTTACAAAATTTAAAAGTCAATTCAGCAGAAAGCTCAGTGGGTACCAAGCAAGATATTTTTAGATATCACATCAGGGATTCTAACCTAAAGTTTTTGGGGAATAATCTAGAGCGTGCTTGATAAATGCTCAGTGAAGTGAAAGAGGGATTGTAGGAAAGAGAAGTCCTGCTATATGAATAGAAGTCCGCTTGCATAATTTAAAGGAATATCTTTGCATTTATTGCACACATAGGGCATTTGTGCTGCCAAGTTAATACTCTTGATTGATATCATGAGGGGCAACCTGGTAGCATAAATATGCCCTGTGTGTGCAAATGGCCACCACTCATTTCCAGAAGATAGCTATGGATAACAGTATTTTCTACTCACCCCCGGCCTATTCAAAATATGTCTGTGTTTATGTGCTCTGCCTTCAAAATAATATTTCCTAGCTTCTGGCACCTCAAACATTGTCATCCTGCTTACACCTATTACTACACAATACTTCCTCCTAGGTCAGAGGTCTCCAAAGTTGGCAACTTGTGGACTTGTGAACTTCAACTCCCACAATTCTTCAGCCAACATAGTTTGGTAATTGGGCACTATCTAACAAAATGAAATTCGGTGGTGAAAAAAATACAGTTTTACATTTAGGCAAGAAAAACATAATGCACAGGTACAGTATATGTGGTACCTTGCTCAACAGTAGTAACTGTGAGAGGGATCTCGGAGTCCTAGTTGACAATCATTTAAATGAGCCAGAAGTGTGCAGCAGCTGCCAAAAAAGCCAACACAGTTCTAGGCTGCCTAAACAGAGGGATACAATCAAGATCAGGTGAAGTGTTAATACCACTTTATAATGCCTTGGTAAGGCCACAGTTGGAATATTGCATCCAGTTTTGGTTGCCATGATGTAAAAAAGATGTTGAGACTCTAGAAAGAGTGCAGAGAAGAGCAACAAAAATGATTAGGGGACTGGAGACTAAAACATATGAATAACGGTTGCAGGAACTGGGTATGTCTAGTTTGATGAAAAGAAGGACTAGGAGTGACATGATTACAATGTTCCAATATCTCAGGGGCTGCCACAAAGAAGAGGGAGTCAAGCTATTCTCCAAAGCCCTTGGGGGCAGGACAAGAAGCAATGGGTAGAAACTAATCAAGGAGGGAAGCAACTTAGAACTAAGGAGAAATTTCCTGATAGTTAGAACAATTAATTAGTGGAACAACTTGCCTCCAGAAGTTGTGAATGCTCCAACACTGGAAGTTTTTTTAAAAGATGTTGGATAACCATTTGTCTGAAGTGGTGTAGGGTCTCCTGCCTAGGCAGGGGTTTGGACTAGAAGACCTCCAAGGTCCCTTCCAACTCTGTTATTCTATTCTATTCTTCCCTAATTCACATGAATTAAGAAATGGAGGAGGTACAACACAATCAGAATTAGACTTGCAACCTTCTGTTAATTTAGCCATTCTCAACAAACATAGTTCTAGCCTTTCGTGAAGGTGATTCCTGTTCCGATCTAATGGTAGGGCTGGGGCTAGTGCCACCTCATCTAATGCTAATGTGGTCAGTGCTAGCACTAACGATGCATTTCTTTTATGCATTTTCCCAGGTTTGGCTCTGTAACCTTTACTGCAGCCATTAGTCCAGTGGTGCTCAGTAATGCGGTGGTTATAATTTTTGCATGATAAACAAAAGGTCATCAACTTGAAATTTAGCAGAAATATTTTTCTTAATTACTGTTTGTCTGAACTACCTACTTTACATTTTATTACAGGAAAATCTGTACTACAAAGTGCATTGTTGACATGTTCGAACCATTTTATTTAGTTTTAATTCATCTTCAGGTAAAGTGATAAGATTCTTTTTTCCAGTACTAATAGGTTTGAGTTATTTGGGAGCTCAAATGAAACATTTCTATCACAAGTGATAGCAAAAGTGATGAAAAAATGCTCTGGTATTTTTTTAAAAACCAGCAATGGATAGGAGTAGCTCAGAGAAAGTAAAATAGTAGTTAAAGAAAAATAAATTTCCACCAATTTAAAAACAATGATTGTCTCCATCTCAGGCAAATATTAGAAGGTGACACTCATATTAATGCAGTAACGGATTAAAAAGAAAAGGTAAGAAAGGAAAATTTATTATTGATTGAGATGAATGGATGGACAGGTGGATGGATGGATGGATGGATGGATGATAGATAGATAGATAATATACAAACGCAAACAAATACTCATATATTTTGATGCTTTAAATTTGTAAACAGTTCCCCTCCCCCGCACCCAAAAGTATGTATGTCCAGTAAGATTTACCCCCACAAAGCAAAGCAATTGACAATTCCTTCCCTGGCAGGAACATTTAAGAGAAATCATCCACACAGTAGCTTGCAGTCAAGACTGAATTCCTGGTCATCTGCTGTTGAAACATCCCAATCTATTTCATAGTCCAGATAATATCAGCGCAAGACAGGAATAGCTTAGAGTGCAATGCCGAAATGCTCTCAATATAATCCAAGTTAAGTTCATAGTGAAGAAATGCTGATGCTTGTGTAGTTAAAGAAAAATGTTTGGAACACATAACTTTTTTGGATGTCCAAATAAACAAGAATGAAGGTGACAGAGTGTAAGGATTTTTCTGACAAAATTATTTTCCAACCAGAGACAATGTTGTTTTTCTTTCCTAGAGTTTCTCCTAGCTAAAAATCAGGCAGCTGGTTTACTTTTTTGCTCTTTGAAGCATTAACCTTTCAGTTCCACAACAAATGCCCCAACTGCAAAACTAACTTGCAAGCTGATATCATGGTTTCAACTTCTTCATGGTTTCTGGTTACAGAAATTTTAATTGAAAGCAAGGGTCTAACCAATCGGTTGGTTTCTACTAGTTAAAATGAGCACCGTTCTGGAATAAAATCCATTAGCAGGCTAACTCCTTCGGGGTCTATGAAACTGAACAGCTTTCTTCTCCACAATGAAAAGGCTTCTTTCTCATACCTCGAGGCTGCATCAAATCAAGTGACATTAGCAGTGCAAGACCAGTTTAAACTAAAGCATATCCACCAATACAGCATGGAGGTGAGAGGCAACACCATTCCTTGCCAGATGAAGATTTGAATCCCAATAAGGCATTATTTTGTCATTTTCCCTAGGTTGTAGCTGTGGTGAGGATGAACAGAGGAACTTCAATATCATTAGACAACTGGTCTACTTGGATCAAAATTGTTGATGCTGGCTCTCAGGGTCTTCTTGTGGAAGAGTTTATATCTTGATAATATTAAGATTTAAATCTGCAACCTTTTGCCCCTAAGTTAAATTGCTCACAGTAAAGGAGAGGCAAATGAAAAATAAAAATGAAATCATGTCTTTGGTACACATCCATTTTTCTATTTTCAGCATCCAGATATCACAAAGGAATAGTATCCTACAATACCTTAAAATGCTTCTTTCTCTGTAAATGTTCCCCATTCCTTTACCTTAAGGTACTTTAGAATTTCTGACAATGTTCTTCTATTGGTGTTTTGAACTAGTTTCTTGGAAGGCACTCCTGCTTCCTTTCTGTTTCTTCATCCCTCTCCATCTATGTCATGATTCCCAATCCTTACTCTCAGCCAAAACAAAAAGCAAAGCAACAACAACAGCAACCCCACCATAAGACGATGCATCCCATTGGAATTTCATGAAAATTAGGAAACAAAGCAGGCTGCAACTGATGAGACAGAACATCCAGACACCTTTCTCAGTAACTTTATAGATGTAGAAGATGACCAGGCTGGGCCCAAGGAAGGGGTAGAACACATCATAAGTCCTGCGTGACTGCATGCTCACAAGAGATCTAAGCCCTGCCCACCCTGGATGCCTTTCTTATCTCTCACTCATTTCGTTGACTGTTAGTAGGTCAGATTCTTGTAGAGAGCTTAAGCTTGCAATAAAGCTTTCTACTCATTTGAAATTCCTGAATCTCCTGATTTCCCTGACCCTTGACATTCATCAGAGGCAGCCTGCAGGATCCAACCTTCAAAATGACAAAAGCAACGTTGTGCCGTTCTCATGCAAGTTAGATACCTTCCATCAAAGATATGTGATGTCAAGACATATGCACAGTGGTGAGCTTCAGCCAGTTTCACAAAGGGTTCAGTGAGCGTGCATGCCAGATGCACACAGCACATTACAAAACCACAATTTTACAGCTTTATAACTTATTTTCCACTTCAAGCTGGTGAGTAAAATAGCTAAGGCACAGTAATCCATTGTGCCGCATCTCAGCTGAGCTTCAAACCTGTAGAAATAAAGGACAGACTAAGGCAGGGGCAGGTGGGTGGGGCCAACTGATCGCCTGAACTAAGGGTTCACCCGAACCCATGCTAACCCTGAGCAGCCCATCCCTGCATATGTACCAAAGGGGCAGAACTTACATTAGGATTTCATATTTCCTTTCCTTGGACTCCTTTCCATGTAGATATGTCTGGGATCAAGTTAACTGCAATACCACCAAATGTTATCTCTGCAAATATCATAAAAATGTTGCTACTATTTCGGGTGGGGGGGGGGCATTCCTTTTATATCAAATAGAAAAAAGGTCAGAAAAAAATGTGGGAGACATTTCAACACAGGAAAGCTGAAGAAGGAAAGAAAATGATTCTCGATTTCCACTGTGATAGAGAAGTTACTTAGGGTTACTTAGGAGAAAGCTCAGCTGAATTCAGTGAATGAGTTTTTTTAATTGAATCCTATTCTTGTTTTTCTACTGGTTCCTTGAAGTTTTTCATTATGTATAGGACAGAGCTTCTGTTTATCCTTTAGAGAATACATGATAATTATGAATGCCTGAGGCATTTTACAATAGATTTCTAGGAAAATCAAAACTACCTTAATAGCTCTTTTTAAACAAAGGAGAGAAATGTGATTTGAGCATTAACCATTGCAGCAGGAAACTATCTGTCCCCATTAGCAAGTCCTTAATGTTACTACTATGCTACATTATATTATTTCACTTACTGGTGTTTTTTTTTAATTGATATTATTAATGCTGTTTTCATCCTACAAACTGGGAGCAGGGGAAAAGCTCAAAACACCTAGACAATAAATTAATTCCCCTATGTAGAATTATTTTAGCCGAGGAGAGTGGAAAGTTAAATCTGTCCATGTCGTGTTCCTATGAACAATGTCACAAAAACAAGCATCAATCTTGTGTTCTAACTCATAAGCTGAAACATCAAAACTCATTTATTCAAAAGGATATTCAGCTCTATATGGATACTGGGGTTTTTAATAGGTGTGTGCACTGACCACAAAATTCAGTTCAGACTAAGGTTTAACAGGGTGAGGAACAGCCTAGTTCGGTTGAGCTGCTTTTGTTTAAAAACAATAGTGAGTGTACTTCATTGCATTATATTTAAAGCTAATTTCCCATTCATGGGATGGCTCCTTTGTGGATAAAAAGCAATTATCAAAAAAAGAGGAAGAGATGCTTCTTGTCCATTACTTTTTCCCCTGAAATCCTTGAAGTTCTGGAATTAAGTAGAATTTCTAGAGAAGATTTTTAGGAAAGGTGCAAGGATTTCTAATTTGTATTTGCAGAGAAGAAGAGGGTAGGGATGCCATTGAAGCAAGCAAATAAACAAAATACAAAATGAATCTTTGTGTTCTCAGAAACATGTCAAATTCCTATTTTTTTAAAAAAATTGCTTTGAAAAGTATCAGACTAGCAAAATGTCAGTACAATGATATAACTTCTTTAGCAACCCAGCAAAACCTTAATGGATATATGTCACATTTAAATAAATTTGTTTTCAAAACCTTTTTCTAGCTTTTCTGGATACAACCTCCAAAGTGGCTAACTGAATTAAAATGAAAACAGTAACAATATTCAGTAACAAACGGACAGCTTCAGAGTCTATTGACTTGAGCCTGCAAAGACAATGGAGTAAATCAGATTGGAATGCATCAACTTGCCATGGCCAAAGCACTGCACCCAACTCACCATGGCCATCTTGCCACAACCAACCTGCCAGGGGACAACTCACTATGGCCAATTTGACACGGGAAAACTTGACATGGGATAATTCAACAATTCAGTTTAATTATTTAAAGTAATTTTAAAATATTTTTATTTACGTCATTCATACTTCATTTTGTCTCTTTTTTTATCATCCTTTCTTTAATTACTCTATTCCACCATTTCTTTGCTATTTTATACTAATAGTGTTATACTAATACTATACTCTTGTTCTGCAGTGAGTTGTCCTGCCAAGTGTTGACCATGGCAAGTTGGCCAGCAGCGAGTTGGCTGCAGCGAGTTGGCTGTGGCAAGTTGTCCTAGACCAGATCGGATTTTCACCACACTGAAACTCATAAATATCACAGCCAATCTTCAGGTTATAATATTCCAAAATATATGCTTGCCAAGCAAAATCATTCAGTATCTTTCTTTGGATAAAGCAACAACAAGCTTTCTATCAATTTGTTTTGAACAAATTCATTTAGGATTAGGTAATACGTATAGACCTTGATTTATAGCAGTTTGTTTAGTGACCATTTAAAGTTACATCAACACTGAAAAAAAGCGACCATTTTCACATTTATGACCATTGCAACATCCTATGTTCGTGTGAGCAAAATTCAGATGCTTGGCAACTGACTCATATGTATGATGGTTGCAGTGTCCTGGAATCATGTGATTCCCTTTTGTGACCTTCTGACAAGCAAAGTCAATGGGGAAGCCAGATTCGCCATTAACTTAAAAATTGAAGTGATTCACTTAACTGTGGCAAGAAAGGTTGTAAAATGGGGTAAAACTCAATAAATGTAATTTGAGGACTACCTGTATATTTGGTCGAGTCAACCTACATTGTCTAAATCTAGATATGTTCATGAAAGAATGTCTGAATATATGACCAAAACAAAATAACCAAGTTGATCAAAGTGACTTTCATGAATGAAGGCAAATATACATGTCCCAGGATAATGTTGCAGGATCCAATCTGAGTTGGTCAGTGGGACCAGAGGTTTAGTCTTCTGAGCTTCCAGGGTCATGCTGAAGCCCATCCTCAAGGAACTTCTCCCCAAAAGAGTGTCTGATACGGACTTTTATGTGTGTGGTATTTATATGATGCCTGTTGTGTGTGGCTTTTTAGATGTTGATTGTGGCTTTGTCAAGAGATCCAGGTCTTCAAAGCTTTCCCTAGTTTTCTGGGAAACAGAACCATTTCTGAAAAATACAGACAAATTTTAAAATCTCCAAAATGATTGATGCATGGTCCAGTGTAGTTTATAAAACCATAAGCTTAATATAGATGTGAATGTTTTACAGTTTATTCTTTTGGCAGTTAGTAGAGATGTGTGTTCTCTGATAAAAGATGCAAGCAATCCCAAAAGAGTTTTTCCTCTTTTTATATGTGATGCTTTTTCCTTGAGAATCCACTGAGAAATCTTCTCAAGAGACTTTTGTCATGGTACTTCAACATTTTGATTCTATTGTTTGGTCCCCAGCCACTTATGAATTTAAAGGCTGCAATAAACACCTTGAATGCGGTCCGTTATTAACCAATGTTGGTGAAATAAAATCAGTAGTAGATCAAAAACCCCAGGGAAGGCCTATGTAAAAAGTTGTTTCTTCAAAAGGCGCTTAGAAACACAGTCCAGAGAATGCTTTCCATTTAATCGACCAATCAATTAAAATGTACTTATGGTTCAAGTCCAAACACAAGAAAAAAGATCAGCAATTCAGTAATTTATAAAAAGGAATACAAAACTGCAAGAAAATCCTGAAACAATTTAAAGACAACAATCTATAGCTACTGATAAAAAAATTACCATGTTTCTGAGGGTTCAGAAGAGTAATCACCTATGTAACAACTTCCTGGTTGCAATGGCAATTAGTATTATTTTTAATAAGTGTGGGTATTAAGTACATAGTGAGGTGTATAATAGACATTTTAATAGCACAGGTGAGACAGATTCTACTTCAAATCTGTATAAAATCAAATTCAGTTTTCTAATGGGACACTTATTTATTTACCAGTTGTTTTCCTAATAAGTGATGCCCCAGCTCGAACCAAGGTAGTCTTTTGAGGGGAACATACAAAGTGCTAAAGAAATGTCTAGGGAAAGTCTATGAGAACTCATGTATTGAATAAGAGCAGAAAGTTAAAATGTTGCTTTGGGTGTCCACATTGTATAGCAACCTGAAAATATTGCACCGCCAGTAAAATCCAGGTGTTCCAACAACTCTGCAAAACAATTAACCTTTTGGTTTCTTTCTCAAGTTGGAGCTCAAACAGATTTTTAGTAACATATAACTGTCACAATCTTCATATAACAGTTATACAGTTATATGAAATGAAAAAGGTACAGTAAATCTTTCTGTTCTTAGGTTTATAATGTTTTTCTTCATTTCAGACAGAATAAATTCTACTTCTTATTAGCTGTTATTCTACGTCTTGATTTTTGTAATAGTATAGAACTCAACAAGCTTTATATATATTCAAAGGCTGAGCAGTGATTTTGCAGCTACACCATTTTATATTGTATAAGGTTGAGACCTGCATCATACTGTTTGCTCTTATGAACTTAAGCTACCATTTCACAAATTTTATACTTACATTGAAATTGCAATATTTTGTACTTTAGGGTTTTACAGTGTAAACTAGAAGGTGAAATGTGTATAGGAAGTGCTGGAGTTTGATTTGTATAATGTTGAGCTTATGATTCTTTTGCTCCATTGTGCCTATGCAGTAAATCAGTGAACTATTTTGTCATTTGAGTGGAAATATTTTATCCAATTATTGTCCCTTGAATTATTGAGTCAATTTCTTGTTTTCCTCTCCTAGCATGGATATAGTGAATATGTTGCAAACAATTAATGGACAAGTAACACAAACCAAGAGCAAATTGCAGACTTACATTCATCTTTTCATGAATTGATTAAGAAATTCAACCTACCCCATAAATCAAATTAGACTACAATCCTTTATCTATGAAGGGAATGCCATTGAACTTTATGGGGCACGTTATTGAATAGATACCTAGAATTCAGAATGAAAAATACACCTGTTTCCATTCTAGGTCAATTTCATACGCTATTAGTTACAAATCTTCTGTTTCATCTATCAGTCTATATGTTTCATCTATAGATTTAAATGCAATTTTTCCTAAAATACAAATTTACCCAAAATATGTCAATACTTTACTCTAACATGCTTCTTTATAAAGTTAAAAACAGCAGTACAATATTTGGAGAAGCATTTAATTTACAAAATTAGTTTTTCAGTCCTTAAATAAATCCTGAAAGTACAGATTAAGTCTGCATATACAAAAATGCAGACCAAACAACATTCTTTTTCATTTCTTTATAGGATTACAACAGTCTGAAGCTTTGAGTAGTAAACTTATTGGGTCAATATTTTTTATAATACCTATCCAAAGATGTATGTGATATTTTGATGAGCAGCTTCCTCACATACTGAAAATTATAAAAAAAAATCTGTGTTCAGAAAATAAGCTAGTGTGAACTTAGAAATTATTGTTTTCAAAAATGTATTCCATTCCAAGTGCAATTACAATGTGATATAAGGGAAAAACTAGATATTGTCAGAATTATTTAAACTAAATCAGAACTTCATGTGGGCCTTTCTGATATACAAAGCAGAGAGAGAGAGAGAGAGTAAATTGCTTCAAACTCGCAGAAAAGTGGTCAACAGAGTGGTCAACAACTGGAATGCTCTACCCGACTCCGTTGTCACAGCCTCAAACCCTCACAGCTTCAATCTCAAACTGTCTACCATGGACCTCACCTCACTTTTAAGAGGTTCTTAAAGGAGACATGCATAAGCACACCAGCGTGCTTACTGTCCCTGTCTGACTGTCCCCATTTATCTGCATTTACTTTTATTGTTCTTATTTATGTTCATACTTATACTTGTTATTTTGTACATGTTTGACAAACAAATAAATAAATGAAAGAGAGAGAGAGAGAGAGAGAGAGAGAGAGAGAGAGAGAGAGAGAGAGAGATTAGACTTGGCCCAGATTATTTGCAATCATTTCATGAACTTGTCACACAACTATCCATTCCTGTTCCTTTTAACTGAATTGATTTAATTGGAAGGAGATGACTGTTTTCATATTGACTCATTGTACAAATTCAGAAGAGGATAGATATGTTTTCTGACACCACTATAAAATCAGCACTTACCTTTCAGGTAATTACTTTGGAACTTATATTCTTCTCAAATTGCAACTATCTTTTATTTTCATTCTTACGTTATAATCCAGTTCTAATAATACTTCTGTAATTCCTATTCCAAAGATAATGTTGGCATGACATGGAAAAGTAAACGGTTCCAGATCTTCCATGTGCTGGTGAATGTCTATCCTTGATGTTTATTTTATACACAATGGTAACAAAAATGAGACACAACCACACTATCACCAGCATATATGGAATCTCTACTGTTCCATGTGCATAGCATCTTCTAATGCAGCAATTTACATCAATATGATTTTTATTCTTAATATACACTTCTCAAAATGAGATGGTATCCCCACTGTGAATGCCAAAATGTTTTCTCAGCATCACTGCACATTGAAACAGCTTTTATGATGTTGGATAAGCAGGGCAATCTCTTCTGAGATTAGGTTTTTAGATTAGAATAGCGATGTTTGTTTGTTTTAAATTTCTTTAGGAAAGATTGGGTCACTTTTATTTGGAAAAGCCTAAAAGAATAGTAAACTGCTGAGAATTTTTTTTACTGCTTCTTGTAAATAGTGCAAAGAAAGCAACTTGGTTTGTTTTGATGGATCTTTCTTGAAATTATAACAGGCAACCACTAATTCTTTCCATAAATACTAAGGATAGGTTATTTCTTTGGTAATAGCTTCAACCTTTATTATTCAGTTTGATGATAGGAATTGCTTTTCCTGAAGAAAACATTAGTGATATTCTCATAGCTAAAGGATGCCACACAAACTTGTGTTTGTGTGTGTGTGTGTGTGTGCAGACTTCCTGACACCATGGCTTCTCTAATGGTGAATAAGAGGGGCAAATGATGAAATGAACACAGTATCACATATAACCTACAGTCTTTTTGTACTTGAATCACAACACTGCAGATAAGTATGTAAGGGACAGAGCTTGCCCAGTGACATCTAAAAACACTGTTTTTTAATCAATCTGATAGACTCTAAACGTGTTACAGATTCCTGTGGTCTCAACTAAATCCTAAGAATTTCAAGAATAAGGGCATCTTGCCATGGGATCCGATCATGGGTAGGCATGAAAGCTGCAAAAAGGTGCAACCAGAAAGTAACTTCTCTTTCCTTAGAACAATAAAGGAAGTTGAGAAATATTATAGACAGGAACTCCAAAGAACCCTAATCATAAAGCAATAACATTTAAGCTTCTTCTCCAGGAAAGAAAACTTTGGGGGGGGAAATGAGGAAAGCTTTCAGCCATTGTACTAATTCAGACATTCCTACTATCCAGTATGCATCTTGATATTAACTTGTTCTAAATATGAAATATATAATATGGAAAAAGGTGGAGAGGTGGTCCTCGACTTACAACCACAATTGAGCCCAAAATTTCTGTTACTTAAGTGAGACATTTGTTAAGGGCCCATTTCCAGCCTTCCTGAAGGCCTGTTTTTCATCCTCCCTGGGCTCCAGGGGCTTTCCTTGAGCTTCTGGAAGGGTGAAATGGCCTCCCCCAGGGTCTGGAGGCTTCTGGAGTCTCCAGGAGGCCCATTTTTTGCCCTCCCTGAGCCTCCATGCAGGTACCGCACTTACCTCACATCCCAAATGGGCTGTGTGGAGACTCCTGAGAGGGGCGGGGTGGGGTGGGCAGGGCCAGCCAGGAGTTGGATTTGCCGGTTCACCAAACTGGCCATAAAATTAGCTATGGGTTCCCCCAAACCGGGGCGAACCAGTAGCAGCCCACCCCTAGATCACATGGACCTGGGACACTGCAAATGTCATAAATATGAGTTAGGTGCTAAGTGTCTGAATTTTAATCACATAACCGTGGGAAAGCTGCAATGGCTGTAAGTGTCAAAAAATGGCCATAAATCACTTTTTTTCAGCCGTTGAAACTTTGAACGGTCACTAAATGAACAGATGTCAGTTGAGGATTTATAACAGCTTTTATTAGTGCTTATTCTAAAATATAAACTGATTCCCTCTGCCCTCTCTGGGAATAATATATCCTTCCACTTTTGTTCCTATAGGGTTAACCTGGAAAGTTATTGCTTGACAACCATGTAGCAGTCAAACTTCATCACCTTCAGCAGAAATAATTTATGGTTTAATCTTACATGCAGGCATATTAAATTAGCATTACTCATCAGAACCCACTTATTAATAAAACAAGCTGAATTAGCCACTGGAGAATCGTATTTGGAAATTCAATGACAATTTTACATTTTTAATAAAGGTTCTGAAATATTATTGCAGAGCAGGTGGTGGGAAGCAACGTGGTCAAATTTGACATTCATTAATATTTGAAGCCTGGAACGCGACAAAGGTGAAAATTGGTATTGATTTTTCTCTCCCTCTAATATTTGGATGAGTTCTGAAAAGTAAATAAAATGAGATAACGTGACAGATCGGCTTGCACTGATTTCTTTGATTCTACTCTCTGAACACACACATTATATTGCTGTGTTTTTTTTTCCTCCGTCATGTTTTGAATAATGCAACACCCATAGTCTTACAAGTTCAATGCATTATAAAACACACTCAAGCTGGGTTTCAATCATATTAGACAGAAAGCTGAATTTTTTATGAAGGATTATTTAAAACAAAATACATCTCAGGCCCCACAGTCTTGGAAACCAAACAGTCCTGAGAGTTCACTGAGAAAATGTCAACGCGGTAGAGAATTTTTTGATTTGAAAAACAAAAATTAAAGTGATCCTGTTTGATGTATATTAACCATATCAATATTAACAGCCTTTGGTTGGATTTCAGAAGTGATTGGAGACCAGCCTTATTATCAGCCTTGGAGATGAGAAAACTCTGAATGTATCTGTATACTTGCTGAACTTGACCTGGTTTTGGGAAACCTCAGGCAATGTGGCTAATCTGCAAACTTCATTCTGGCCATGGTGCTTCAGCCTCTTTGAACTTGGAATACCAAATAAACCAGCAAGATGTGGCTTATCTTGCCCCCCTGCAGTTCAAACTCCACAATTCTCTTTGTGCATCCTTCTGCAAAGTAATCTCAGCTCTGTTGGCCCTTGGGGGTGGGGAGTTGCAAACTTTTAGCAGTTGGATTGATCTTTCTGTCCTCCTATCACAGTTTTGTCACTGAAAGTCATAGATATTGACAACAAGATCTAAAACAGAGTGACACTCTACAAGCTGTGCTCTACAATTTCTATCATACTTGATAATAGTTTATACCAGCAGGGCTGATGGGAGTTGATTCAATTCAAATCCTTCTTTCACATGGGAGAATCTTTCCACAATCCCTGCTCTTCTGTAAAGAATGGGGTTAAATTAAGTCCTAATGAAAAATATCACATTTATCATAGAATGCAATATCTGAACATGCTTTCTTCAGTTAAGCACAAAAGTAGATGAGAAGAGAATCAATATGTCTACCCAACTTCTGGTAGATCATATAAAGAAATATAATGGTAAATGTTTGCAGGACTACTTCCTGGGATCATTCAATATGGATCTTGGCTGAAACTCTACAAAACTGCTGCAACTGTCACCTGATGTTGACCTCCCAAACCTGTTATGATTTTTGAACATCTGGATCTGCTCATCTGTGGTACAGGAGCTCCATCTTCCTTGCACTATCACAGCTTCCTCTGTCTCACTCCAAATGTTAAATATGGTTCTTGCCCATCAAAATGTTTTTTTCCTGTCACGTTATGCCGTTTTTCCCTTTTGAGAAAAGAAAAATGAAAATGTGAAGTAATCTTATTATAATATGTCTGTTTCCAAATCTAAGAGAGCCCACTGTATTTTTCATAAGAAGTTTCCTGTTCCACATTCACAAGCATAAATAAGATTTATTGGCTCAGGCCTTGTCAGTTTTCACAGTTTCTTAATGCTTGCAGGTTGTGGGCTCCTCTGACTAAATGTATAGAGGAAAAGGTTGCTACTCTGGGCCTTATTTCCTAGGACGAAATTTCAATCAATAGCAGCAAGAATGAATGAAAACCAGATAAATCAACCCCAAGAGTTTCTGCAAGGTATTCTACTTCAGAGGTTCTCCATCCCTGGGCTGTGACCCATTATCAGGCCATGGAACTGGGCCACACGGGTGGCATGTGCTCATGCTTGCATGCAAAGCTCCATTTGTGTGAGTGGCAGACGCGCATGCCCAGTTCTTGCACATATGGAACTGTGTGTGCTCATGCATGTACCTGCTACTCACACAGAACTATTCCCTTGCCCCTCTTCCCTGCTGGGCTGCCAAGGCGGAAAAGTTAGGGATTGCTGGTCTTCTTTAATTAGTGAAAACTATTGCAGAAAGTATGAGTTATTTGAGATTTTAGACCCTAAATCAAATTATCTTTTTATTTCTTGAAACACACAGAGAGATATCAAATGATGGAGGTCTCAATCAGATTCACTGAAAGTGATTTTCAGTCTGTCTTGAAGATGCAGCACTAACAAGTGTAATGCTTCAGTCTCACTTATATCAGAGTTTCTCGAACTCAGCAACTTTAAGATGTGTAGGCTTCAATTCCCAGAATTTCCCAGCCAGCCATGGTGGGAGTTGAAGTCCACCCATCTTAAAGTTGCTGAGGTTGAGTCTGACACTACCTACATTTACAAAGACACTATAGTCCATTAGATTGTTTAACACTCTGGCTGTGAAACAACATCCCTACTCATGTTTAAATTATGGTCCAGTTAAGACACCAATGCATGCCTAGCTAAATAAATTGAAGGGTCTCTTTGAATGTTTTTTTTCCTTTACATTGCATGCTTACTTTATTAGCTGTGGCATATTACTCAACTATTTTCTGGGAAGTTTTGGATTGTATACATAGACCGATTTATCCTCACAAGAGTTATTTAAAATAAATTTTGGCCGAAATTAGTCTTACTGTATAGATAGGGCTGGATCCCAAGGCAAAAATCTGTGGCCCCACAGGCAAGAGGCAGCCCAAATCATTATTTGGATCATGGCAGATGATAAGGATAGCAACAAAAAGGTTCTGGTCGATTCTTGGGTAGACATTCTTAGTTTCAAAAGAATCATCCTATTCTCCATGATATCTTTTGCTGCTTAAACCCTCAGATAAAGATAAGAACCATTGTCCCCATGGTCAAAAGTTACCTACTTATTTCATTGGATATGTTCATTGATTTTAATATGGCTTTAACAGCTACATTGTGATAAGAATCAGACTGTTCCTATATGAATGAGAGTGAATGGTCCTGAACCTCAGGCTCACTTTAGAGTCACATAAGTCTTAAAAATACTTTATTGGTTGAAATGGGAGGTCTACTTTTACAGAACACTGCGTATGTTCCTGAATTTTTTATTTATTTTGATTTGTCAAGATAATAGGTATAAGTATATCCATAGTTATGAATTCATGAAATGGGTACATATAAGAAAAATAAAAGAAACAATAGGACAGGGACTGTAGGCACATTGGTGTGCTTATGCATACCCCTTGCAGACCTCTTAGGAAAGGTCAATAGTAGACAGTCTAAGGTTAAAGTTTTTGGGGTTGGGGAAGAAACCACAGAGTCAGGTAGAGTATTCCTGACGTTGACCACTCTGTCGTATTTCCTGCAATCAAGTTTGGTGCGGTTTACCTTGAGTTTATATCTATTGTGTGCTCTTGTATTGTTATGGTTGAAGCTGAAGTATTCATTGACAGGTAGGACATTGCAATGTATGATTTTATATACTATACTTAGATCAGACCGAAGACGGCATAATTCAAGGTTTTCTAGGTCTAGAAATTCAAGTCTGGTGGCATAAGGTATTCTGCAATGAGTAGAGGAGTGGAGAACTCTTCTTGTGAAATATTTCTGGACCTTCTCTACTGTGTTAATATCAGATATGTAATGTGGGTTCCAGACTGATGAGCTGTATTCGAGTATTGGTCTAGCAAATGTTTTGTATGCTCTAGTTAGTAGTGTGATATTACTAGAGAAAAAGCTATGCAGGATTAGGTTAACAACTATTAATGCCTTTTTGGCTATGTAGTTACAGTGGGCTCTAGCACTTAGATCATAAGAGATGAGTACTCCAAGGTCCTTGACAGAGCTTGGATCGTCAACAAGGTCTTGACTATTCAGCTTGTATTTTATTTTCTGATTTTTTTTTGCCAATATGTAAGACAGAGCATTTATTTGTTGAGATTTGAAGTTGCCATTTGTTTGACCATTCTGATACATAGTCAAGATCTTTTTGAAGGGTAGCAGTATTGTCTGTGGTATTGAACAGCTTTACATCATCAGCGAAGAGAACACAGTTGCTCTTAATATAATCACAGACATCATTTATGTAGAGTATGAAAAGAGTTGGTCCTAGAACACTGCCTTGGGGGACACCACTATTGACAGGTACAGAATTTGATAGGACACTCCCAATTTTGACCATTTGTTATCTGTTTGACAGGAATGCTTCTATCCAGTTATGCAGTTGTGCAGAGATACCATAAGATTTTAGTTTTAGGAGTCGTTTGTTGTGTACCACTGAATCAAAGGCTTTACAGGAGTCTATGTAGATTGTGTCTATTGTTTTGCCCTGATCAAGTTGTGTAGTCCATGTGTTTTTGCAGTGTAAGAGTTGCAGATTACAGAATAGTTTTTTTCTGAAACCAAATTGTTTATTAGAGAGTAGGTTGTTTGTCTCTAAATGGAGGATAATGAATTGGTTAATAATTGATTCCATGACTTTACAGGTGACACAGCATAAGGAGATTGGTCTGTAATTTTCAACTAGGTTGGGGTCTCCCTTTTTGAAGATGGGGATGACCATGGCTTGTGACCATAGGTTAGGCAAAGAGCTGGTCCTGAAAGATTTTTCAAAGATTATGCTTAGAGGTTCTTCTATGGCAGTGGATAGCTTGTTTAAGAAGTAGGCACATATTCCGTCCCGTCCAATAGATGGAGATGGTTTTAGATTGCATAGTGCTTTTTCAACATTGTTTTCTGTAAAATTGATATGTATTAGATCATTGTAGTTTTCTGTGGTTCAGCTAGGAAATACTGGGCATGATCCATTGCTGTTTACAAACACCGAGCCAAAGAATGTGTTAAAGATGTTGGCTTTAATGGTGTCGTCACTGCAGTCTTTACCATTAGGTCCTATCAGGGGTGGGATGGACCCTGAGTCTTTTAGTTTGTCGTTTACAACATTGTAAAAAGTGTGGGTGGAATTGATGCGTAGAAGGTTTTCCTCTTGTTTAATGTGATAATTGGTGCATTCAGTCTTTATTTAGTGGCATAAATTTTTGTATCGGTTTTTGAAGTTGGCAACATGACCAGATTTGTTTTTCCACCAGAGTGATCTCTTTTTGGATTGAAGTTTCCTTATTGTTAAGGGTAATCTGTTTTTTGGGGGGTGGGGAGAGTTGTTATTGGTACAAATAGTTTGATGACTCTTTTGACTTCAAGTAAAAATATGTTGTAATGGTCTTCAACAGTATTGCATCCAGTGAATAGAAATTGCCAATCAAGGGATGAGAGATCGTTGTCTGTAAGATCATAGTTGCCTTTTTTGAAGTTATAATTGGGGATTACATCATTGTGATGATTTTTGTGTGGGCGTATGCTGAGACAAAAGTCAATCATATTGTGGTCACTGTTGGAAAAGGGTTATTTAGTTTGTATTCCGTAAATTAAATTCAAACTATTGCAGAAGATGAGATCGAGGCAGTTGTTAAGTTTAGTATTGTTGGTTACTAGTTGTTCCAGTCCCAGATTTGTAACAGCATTGTAGAAGCATTGCATGTATGGGTTCAGTTATACATTCGTTTAGGGTCCAGTTAATATGAGGTAAATTGAAGTCACCAAGAAAGATAAAAGTGTGTGGGCAGGATGTTGCCCATGTTAGTAGTGAATTTAGCTTGTTTACATGTTTGATGTCATAATCAGGGGCTCTGTAACATAGTAAGAGCTGAAATGTGATATTTAAGGACAGTTCACAGACGATGGTCTCAGGAAGAGCAAGCTACTGGGTAACTTGGATGTTTTTTTAGATGTAAGGACTTTTTATAGAAGATAGCAACACCACCTCCTCTACAAATTTCACGATCTGTTCGGTAAACATGATAATGTGGTAATGGAGTAAGGGAGAGATACATTGAGCCATGTTTCACATACAAATATGATGTCAAATTTAGCCATATTTAGTAAGAGGAGAAATTCAGGTATTTTATTCACAAGGCTTCTTGCATTGAGTAGCTTGCCTTTAAGGCCAGCTGTAGTTGGAATTGAGGTAGTTAGAGGCATGCATGCCTAGTCTTGGGTGATGGTGGATTGGTTGAAGTAGGGTTGTGGTTGAAGGTGAAAGCTGAGTTGCGGGTTGTGTGACTTACTTTTGATACAGTCAGCACAGTAGTCAATGTACATGTCCTTCTCTCCATTGTCTAGACATTTTTTGAGTTCTGTGTGGAGTACACAGGAGTGGGCATGTTGCTGTATGGTTAGGTCAGGGTGAGAACACAGGTTCTTATGGTTGGTGTTGCTTTTGACAAGTGAATTTATAGTATAAATGAATTTACGTTTGCTTGATTCATTTTTGCAAATGACCCTGCAGAAGCATGGGGCCACAGAGCCGTCTCTGTTTTTGAGCTCTCAGCCAATGCGGGAAATGTCAAGTATTTCATCAGGGGAGATGGTTGATGCTTGATAATCACTGATGATGTTTCTGACAGTTGTGATGTCATCATTGTCATTGATGTCCTCTAGACCAAATAAGATGGTTTTTGGACATTTCCGTTCACGCTCAACAGCTTCTCTGATGAGGATTGGGATATCATTATTTGTTTTATTTATGTTTTTTTGTGGATTGGGTTGTGGTTGTTGGGTAGAGATGTGGTTTGTAACTATTGGATGTTCAGGTTTTTGCATTGTGTCTTTTTTTTCAAGGTTGGATAATCTTTCTTTTAAAGTGTCCAGGGATGCTACTATGGTGTCATAGTAGTATTTTGCACAACATCATTTTGTTATATTATATACAACATAATAGCATAATTTTGCACAACTGGGTAGCAGCAAAACACATTTCCCCCACTACTATAAAAAAACTTAGCATCCGAAGGTTGACAAATACAGAACTCATTCTTATGCACAATGCACATGAGAATTAGAACAAATTTTAATTTCAACCAAGTTATAACAGCATAATTTCCTTTGACTAACAGAGGCAAGAATTCTTTTTATTAACCTACGCAACCTTCACATCACCAACTGAAAAAAAATACTTAGTATGCTTCAACTTTAATTCCCTAACCCCAACACTTTAATATTAATAAATCCACGTACTCTAGCAATTAATACCCAGATCCAATAGAGAATCCAGCAGCTAAGACCAGCACTTATTAATATGCTTCAGAGTCAGAAAATAAAACTTTACAGTGAAAAATGTATTGCATTGGTTCCAACTTTGATTCTAACTTTCCCACATAGGAGGTCCTTTCTACAGTATATTATTAGCTATGATGTAATTGTTTTGCAGTGAATTGGGCCTTGTACAAAGGTTCAAATCATGTTTCATGTTGTGCTCATAATACTTACATGCTTAAATCTTAAAATACAGTAAGTTAGAACCATGGATTCTGTGGGTATGGCATATGATCAGCCTTTGTAATGAATGAGCATACATCAAGAAAAAGATACAAATGATATTTTTTACAAATCTCCCATATAATAAACACACCCATTTCCAAAATTATACAGTACATAAAAGACATTATTTTGAGAAGAAGAAAAAATATTCCTGGGTTGTAAATGGAAA
Source organism: Pseudonaja textilis (assembly GCF_049901715.1). Classification (NCBI taxonomy): domain Eukaryota; kingdom Metazoa; phylum Chordata; class Lepidosauria; order Squamata; family Elapidae; genus Pseudonaja; species Pseudonaja textilis. The sequence continues at coordinate 196,059,383 of NC_141991.1, read as the reverse complement.
TACAAAGAGCATACTTACTTACACATAAGCGCCCATAGACAATAATAAATCATCAGACATTGCACTATTCTTGAATTGTATAAATTCTCGCTTGCTTGTCAGGCTCATCCATCAGTCCTTCTTGTCTATCCAAAGCATACCCAATAAAGACATATTACAGAAAGATAACATAAAGATCAAAGATCATCCCAGTTTTATCATATTCATAGCTCTATTATCTATTCCTGACATTTTCCTCTTATGTTAGCCTTGTACAGAACAATATAAACTCAGAAGCAAGTGAACGGTGTTGACTTCTGAGCAAGTTTTTGTTTTATGGTCCCACTCAGAAACAAGGAGATGACCACTCAAGGAGTTGCACACTATTATCGTTGTATAACACATGCCAACAGTGCAACTGGTGACCTTATCAACTGGGCCATGGTTCTTTTAATCCCATGTCTCTATGGATTATGCAGGCTACAGATATATTCCTTTCTTTCCCCTAGGTTCCATGATAAGCTTAAGAACCTCAATTTATTTCTGGATACTTCCAGGTACTTCACCGTTTAATATTTAAACTGTTCTCCATGCTGTTCTCCTTCCTACCTTTTGTGGTTCTCACCTGCCCTAGCTTTTACTATGTTCTCCTTTTTTCCTTAATTCTCAGCAGAATGAGAACTCTGTGCCCCACTTAACAACCAAATCTAGTGGAAGGAATACATGGGTACACCAAGTGCCTGTTATTTGATCAAGGTTGTTGTATGTCTCAAGCATATAGGCCACAACTTTGTGGTTTAAGAGCTAAATACAGATTGTGTAGTTTGTTGAAGGCCAACATAAGTGAGGCAAGCAGATATCATCAAGGAGGAACGTGGCTATATTTTGCATCTGTTTAATTTTGGTTTTCATTGATTGTTTCTCTTAAACTTCATGTAACAAGAAAACCACTATACTTAATTATAACTTATTGAAAATCTATAGGCATTGAAAAGGTCCACAATGATCTACAAAGAGGTCTTGGAGGGCAGCATGGTGCTCCTAGATGAAGGCTGTTCATCCATGTTCTATGAATTATTATTTGTAATCAGATGAGGGGTCCATGTTTATTGCAATTTAATTTGGACCCTCCAATTTTCCTATGTTGGGAATACTGCATTGCACCACAGCCATGCTAGACCCACAAATACAAAATGGCTACATTAAATAGTATTAAGATATTTAATGAAAGCTGGCAATATCTTTATAAAAAGATTCCAATTTCTTTGGTATCTGTACAGCTAGCTGAAGCAGTCACATATAATGCATTCTAGATTCTTGCCTTCGGCTGTCTGACTATTAGAATTTATAAGGTCATCTATCTATCTATCATCATCTTTCCTTGGATCCCTGCTCCAATCCCTGAAACCAAAATAAAGTAAGGGTATCCAAATATTTAACTTGATCACTTCAAACACTATCACTTCTGTACAGAGTTTTCATGCTATACAAAATGGACATAAACCTTAGATGTGATCCCATGCAGCACTAATGTGCCCCCTTCTTCAGAGCCAGCATTAAAAGCTAATATTCTGCTGATGGCGTAGCATACCCCCTTAAAGATCATCAATTCTTTTAAAGTGAAAAGATAGACATCCACAATATTAATTTCACTTCATTTTTGAGATAATTTAGTAGGTTTCTGATTCACTTTTCCATTTAGATTTGAGACTAAAAAAGGCATTTTACCATTTTTCCCCCACCCCCTAAATCCAATGACATAAAAATAAAGACAAAACGTTTTCTGAAGAGGCTTAAATGCTCACTGCCTCCTAGTGGTCAGTGTAATTAAGAAGTAGCACACAAGATATACAACGTATAAAAATAGAGAAATATCCCACCATGATAGTGATGCAAATCCTCATGCTTGGGGACATGACACAATGTACAGTTTCTCTGTAAAACTGGTGAGCTTTGAAGATGTCACTTAAAAATCATCTGAATTGTGGTGGGCTAATGCAATAGAAATAGTCTGACACTTCAAGAAAACTGGCTTTTTTAGTCTCCCCATCAAAATTATCCAGAATGGAATGACATTTACAGTATATATTCATGAATAAGCCAAGAATTTTAGGTGCCTAAATACATCCCAAAACTTAGGTTCTTCATACCTGGCCTCATAGCCACAACTGTCAGCTGTTCTTCTTAAGTCCAAGAGAATCCCCTGATTGGGTCTGGTTTGGTCTGAGGCAATGTCACCCCAACTAGGACTGGAGGTGGATAAATATTGCTACCAGAAGGTCCAAGTGCCCAAAGTCTCTTTGTCTTGCTTAGCTTAAGTCAAAGGCCATTGTGTCTCATCCAGGCCCCTACAGCATCACTCAGGGCAAGAAAAGAGCAGAATGGATGGACTACCCAGATCTTGCTCCTGCCAGAGGTCATCCAAGAACATGATCAATGTCCTATATTCTGGCATGAATCCTGACTGAAATGGGTACAGATCATTCACTTCATCCAGAGCCCTTTGAAGCTGCTGCATGGCCATTTTCTCTATAGCCTTCCCTAAAAAGGGATGCCATCCAGATTAGTTGGGACCAGTGGTAATTCCTGGTGGAGTGGGCATATTGTCAACTCGTTAAAAGCCGGTAAACCATCCCCTTCCTCAAAAAGGAATTGACCACTTCCCAGACCCAATCACACATCCTCTGCCAGGCAGTCTTGACCAGCCAGGAGGGGTATGGATTTAACATAGAAGTGGTTGAACTAATAGATACAAGAACCCTTTAAGTTCAATGGTCTTGATCCCACCCCCACCCACCCACCCAAAAAAACCACCACCAACAACAACAACCACATCCCCATAATCTCCACTGACTCTTCATCAAGGCTGGAATTTAACACAGAGTGCATCTGAGTAATTTTATCTGCCAAATACCAGAGTAATCAATCTGCCATTAAATCCCTTACAATAGCCATCAAAATAGGATCTAGGAGTGTCTGGGTCACCCAAAATAGTTCTGCTATTTTGGGGATACAATAAGGGCAGATGACTAATTATGTTTCACTGCTCTCACTCCTACAAAGTAGCCTTTAATCATGGTTCTAGCTTGGGTTTGTTGAGCTTCATTCTTTGTCATTCATCAGCAGCACTCTGGGTATCTGTAAGCCCTCTTGAGTTTCCTTGGCCCTTCTATATATCATGGGTTTTTTCAGAACAAGGGCATTGAGAAGACATTCAGGCACTGTCCAGAGACTTTACTACTCCAGGAGGTCTACCAAGGCTTAGACTTGAAGGTAATAGATCTTCTGTAATCGCCCTGAGCTCTCTCTGGAAACCCAACTGTATCCATCATTGGTCTGACTCAAGCTGATCTAATAGTCCGGCCTCCCTGCTTAGGAGAGTGATAGCAGAGAATTGGATTTCTTTATTTTAGGACACTCTGCTATTGCATCAGAAGAAACAGGTTGAATGTATGACCACTACTATGTGTCAGGCTCTAGATGACTTGAGACAGGCCCATAGCTGCCATAGTATCTATGAACTCCAAAGCTACATCTAACCCTGCTCACTGGGAAGGCAAATTGATGTTCCCCAAGGCCCTAACTTTGAGAAACTCTAAGCCAACCTGGTAACTGAGTCAAGAAGTTCAGGCAAGAAGGTAGCTGTCCAGCACAAAAATTGTTCCCAACAACCCCAACTGATCTCTCATTGAGTCCCATTTGATAAATGGGGTCTCACACCCAGTAATATGAGAAGCAGTGGTGTCAGATGGTATCAGACCAAGAAAGGCCTGTGGTAAGTCATCCAATATGAGCTCTTTATTGTTTCAGATCTATAAAATCTTGCTAGATTGAGCACTATCTGTCCATGAAGCCCATGGATTTGCAAATCCCTTCATTTGATTCCCCAGCCTAGGAAAAAGGCAACATGGCTGCATGAGTAAATGGAGGGAGGGGAGCCACATTCATGTGGGATGCACATTTTTAAATTATATACATACTACATGGAAATGGACAGCTAATCAACCAAAATGGATTCACCCTATTTTTATTTGTGCTAATCATTAATATAAGAAAGACATATTTATGGCCTAGATACCTGGTTGAAGACCTGATGTTACATGCACCCTACAAATGAGATGCCTGTTGACATGAATGGTGCATGGATGATTATAATGAAAATAATAGTCTGTATATGTGTATATAAAGACTGATTGTATGAGAAGCCCTTATGCATACGTTTTATCTATTTCTTGATTTTACTATATTAATGATTTTCCCCTTTATATCTCATTAATTAAATAAATAGAAAGAGAGAAAAGAACCCCACTACTATCACATTATAGACTCAGAGGCTTAACCCTTTAATGATCAAAGAGCCAGCTGCAGGTATAAACCCTTAATGGAAAATGACCTCTTTTTAAAGATTTATTTTAAATTGTAACATGGACTTCTGGGTCAGGAAATGCAGTGAAAGTGTTCCTGGCTGATGTTCCTGTCTTAGCATTTAAGATCTCTGTCTAATAGGGTGAGAAATTACCATAATAGCCCATCTCAAAGTAGCTGCACATTTTTGGTAGCATCACTTAGATAAAATCCAAGAACAGAATATCTAGTTGAGACACCCTATACTCTCATCCCAATTTTATGGCTCCTCTCTCTCTCTCTCTCTCTCTCTGTCTCTGTCTCTGTCTCTGTCTCTGTCTCTGTCTCTGTCTCTGTCTCTGTGTGTGTACACACAGGAGTAACAAGAAAGAGAGAGGAGGAAAAAGAAAAGAGAGAGAGAGAGAGGTCTTCATTTCTCAAATCCAACATAAACAAGGCCCTGTGTTCATCCCAGAGGGTTACTTTGGTTGGACTTTGATCCATCACATTGTGCTGGGTGTTAATATTTTACTCCAAATGCCACATCATCTTTTATTTATAGTCATCTTCATATTCATTTCTCAACCGAGGCTGGCACTGCAGGGAAGAAAGCATTGATCTTTAATATCCTTTTTTCCCCCTCTGCCTTTTTGTAGTGTGTTCTCTTTGACCCTTAAGAAACAGCAAAGGAAGAATGGGAGAGAAAGGAGTGGGCTGGGAGGGAATCACCTCACAGTTTGGGAATTCTTCAGAGGGAGCTGAAGACCAAAAGCAGCCTTTGTCCTCCCATCAGATGGCTTTGCTACCAATAAAAATATATCTATATGTATATGAAGAGTTTGTGCCTTTGTTTCCAGCAGGGATGTGGCCTGTGTATTGCACAGCAATTGAACTTTGAATACGAAATGGTAAAGAAATCAATGCGATGAACACCCACCTGCATTTACTCCTTCTTGCCACAATTTTTGCAAAGTGTAAATGCATTCACACATAGAGTTCACGGACTGAGCTATCAGAGATGCAGTTCTTTTGGAAAAGCAATTAATTCAACTTGATTTTCCTTTTGATTGCAGCAACGGCTACAAGTCTACGTCATGTCATACTTTTCTTCATAGAAACTTGAGTGTCGTAGAAGACATAACAGTGACAAAATACTTGACCATGTGTGATGATCCGGGGTGTGGCACAAAAGCAACAAAGTCACAAAAGTCAGTAAAGTCCCTTTAATACCACCAACTTGGCCCCCAATGTCCAGTTATCATTGGCTGGAGAAGCCTATTAATATCAATCCACACAATTCCATTGTACCATAGGTATAAAGTAATACTCAGAAATAGTACAAATTCAACCATCTGTTCTTCTGCACATGTTAAAAAGGACATGGTGGGATGTAACTAACATAATTTATAATCAGGGAATTAAATATTTGTATAAAAGAATGAAAGAATTCCTCTTTAGAATGGAGAGTTTTCTTCTAACCTCTATTTGGAAGATAAGCTAAAAATGAATGTCCCATTTTACAAAGGGAGATTGATATTGATTTTTATTAAGCAAACACTGGTTACAAAGTTGAGAATGTAACGCAAACAAAAGATTACACACTTAGACTCCAAGACAACAATGAGTAGAGAGTCTGGTTCTGGCTTTTTAAATCAGCTTCCCTCAACCTGGTACAAAGCTGTTTTGTGATATCTTCCATGAAGCTGATAGCATCCCATTGTTATATCTCTAGTCTATCATTGCAATATCCATTTTCTTTGACACTTAAGCACTTTTAGAAATATAAATATCTATCTAGCCTAGCTTTATTCATGGAACAATATTATTCAATCACTAGGTTACAGAATTTTCTGATCTGCTGTATGATGGGACATCAGGTTTATTTTAAAAAAAGAGATAGGAATTTAAATACAGGTAGCCCTAAACTTATTAACACATCCGAGCCCAAAACTTCTATTAATAAGCAAGACAGTTGTTAAGTGAGTTTTGCCTCATTTTATAATCTTCCTTGCCAGAGTTGTTAGGTGAATCATTGTAGTTGTTAAATTAGTAACACGGTTGTTAATGAATGTGTCTTCCCCATTAACTTTGTTCATCAGAAGTTCGCAAAATGTGATCACATGACCTCGGGACATTGTAACAATCATAAATACATGCCAGCTTCTGAATTTTGATCATGTGATCATGGAGATGCAGCAATGGTGGAAAATGTGAAAACTGTCATAAAATCACTTTTTCAAGGGTGTTATAACCTTGAACAGATATTAAATGAATGTTTCTAAGTCTAGGACTATCTATATCAGTTTAACTTTCATGAAAAAGAAGATTCTAATTAAATTATACATTTAATTATATTATAAGATTCTAATTTAATATATTTAATTATATATATTATATAATTAATTAAGCCACAATGAATTTTCAGAATACTTTAGGAGAAGAAGAAGGCGTTTTAAAAGCAAAGTTATTTTTGGAAGGTAAATGTGAAAGCTAACTCAATTCCCACAATTGACCTCAAAACTAAGTAGCCTGAAAATGGACTGGTTAGTTACAGTACAGTAACAAGAAATAAGTAGCATCCATTATGTTTACTTCAAAGTACATGACTTCCAGCCCATTGTACTACACAGGCAGAAGAAAAAGGCATAAGAATTTAACATTGATCTTACTATAAACTGGGCTTGTGTTTTATACATGGCCATCACTGGATTCTTTCTTAACAGTCTTCCTAATTCTTGCAATAAACACACTTTATCTGGCCTTGTGTGCTTGATTTACTGCCTGCATGACTTCTGGTCCAATATCTGTCAAGAGAATCCTATCAGTGAAAGAGAAATAATGATATGAACACTGTTCTCCTGGAAATGTGCTTGCAGCACTTTCAACAGCATCTGAATTAAAATAAGAAACAAGTAAAAAATGGTAACATTGTCAAGAAAATGTAGATGGCACTCCTGAAAACAAAATGCTGTTTCAATAGGCATGAGGTTGTAGTAGAATTATAATTTCTCCTTCATAGAGTGTCTGAAGGTGCAAAGAAATTAGCAATTCTTCATTTGATTCCAACTAATAGTAAGTTATAATAAAGTCCCAAATTTGATCAACCTCCCTCCCTTAAGCTTGTTCTGAGAGAACCCCACTGTTGAAATTATAATATTTCATTATTCTACACTGACTGCAGAAGAAAAATGGATAATTGAACACACCTGGGGTTACAATAGAAAAATTCTTTTCAGATAACTTCCTTCTTTGTCCTCCTTGGTATCCCATCTTGCAAATGTCATTTTCCTGTGAGTTAAAACTTCCCTTGTAAGAAGATGGATCAAGCATGTAGCACCCCATGGAACAGATGATTGGATTATAAACCTCATAAATGCATAGTTGACCATTCCTAGCTATGAAGACACCATGACAATGAAATGGGAGTCACATTTGCACAATGCAAACTCTACTCTTTCATACTGGCAGGCAGAGATGGTATTCAGCAAGTTCTGACCAGTTCTGGAGAACCAGTAGCGGAAATTTTGAGTAGTTCTAAGAACTGGCAAAAACCACCTCTGACTGGCCCAACCCTCATCTATTATCTGCCTCCTGAGTCCCAGCTGATTGGCTGGGTCTTCTTTTATTGCCCTGCACAGGAGAACGGAGCTGGAAAGCAGGTTAGTGGGGTGGGGAGGGAATGGAATTTTGCAGTATCCTTTTCCTGTCACACCCACAAGCCACACCATATCCACCCAGCCACACCCACAGAACCAGTAGTAAAAAAAAAAATTGAATCCCATCATTGCTGGCAGGACAATGTTGCCTCCAACTATATAAGGAATGGATTTTATATCTCAAATCATGCCTCACATTTTATTACTTGCCTTCCCTTCCGCCATGGCATTGTTTATCTCACCAAATGCAAGGGGAAGGAGACAACAATTTGTTAAGAAAACCAGGATTAGACTGTTTCTATGAATTTTCCTCTAAGTGAAGGGGTGGCTTAGAAGCCCCATAAAACTGACTCTTTTTTTTTGACTTCCCAGAGAGAAGAAAAACACTCACTTTGAATATTTGTTTCTATCTCTAGCTGAAGTTATTCAGCAAGAAACAGGAAACTATAAAGCTGGATAACCAGCTCTGACTTCTCACTTTCCCCAAAAGTATTTCATTATCTAGAGAACATCTTTTTGACTCATTTGAAGCCAAGTCTCATTGAACCCAGCCACTGGGACCATGAAGCGGAGATATGTGGAGTCTTCCACTGAGCTGGGTTTCCAGATAGACCAAGGAAACTGCTCAGCCTTCCAGTAGCTGAACATATGACTTTCAATATGATACTTCCTTAGATCTCAAAAATAAGGCCTTGCTATAGCCTGTCAACAGATCTACTGAATTGCAATTCACAGTATGGAAGAGCCAAACAATTTTGCCTGATCACATCAAGCAAAGGTGCAACATTCTACTCTCTAAATTGATTTGAATTCCTAGTTCCAGGACAACAGTGGCTTCCAGAAGCCAAGGAACAATTGTTTAGATGACTTGGTGAAACAAGACCAATAGCAAGCAGCTATTGATAGGGACTGTTTTCCCTCTCCTCCTTCCACGAACTTCTGTGTACTACTAGTTCCTAACAACCAAGACCATGCAATGGTAACTCCCCTCTGTACTTTTACCTCAATCTATCGGTTGCCTGTCTTCTGTACAGATCTGCCCTTGAGGTGCAATGGTTAGAATGCAGTATTTCAGACAAACTCTGTCCACTTGACAGGAATTCAGTCCTGATGGAGCTGAAGGTTAACTCAGCCTTCCATCTTTCCAAGGTCAGAAAAATAAGGACCCAGGCTATGGGGGGCAATATGCTGACATTTGTAAACTGCCCAAAGAGTACTCCAAAGCACTACAGAGCTGTATATAAGCGTCAATGCTATTGCTATTGCTTCCCATTCCTCTTTCACTTTTTTACTCCTTGACTTTTCCCATCTGCTTCCCATCTTCCTGTTACTTATAAGTTGGTTTTCCAGTCCTTCCTTATCCTGCTCCTCTTGTTGAAATCCTGATTGACCAAACTCCAAGCTAAGCAAACCTCCCCAACAATTTTTAGATAAGAAAAGGGAGAGTTGCTTAGCTTGGAAAGTCAAACACCTATAGTCTCTCTTTCTTTCTCTCTTTCCTCCAAAGAAAAACAGAGCATATATAGATGAAGATATATCGATATAGGGATGTGGTGGCTCTGTGGCTAAGACACTGAGCTTGTCGATCAGAATGGTTGGCAGTTTGAATCCCTAGCACTGCATAATGGAGTGAACTCCCATTACTTGTCCCAACTTCTGCAAAGCTAGCAGTTCAAAAGCATATAAAAATGGAAGTAGAAAAATAGGGACCACATTGGTGGGAAGGTAACAGCATTCCATGCGCCTTCCGCATTTAGTCATGCTGGCCATATGACCCTGGAGACGTCTTCGGACAATGCTGGCTCTTCAGCTTTGTAACCAAGATGAGCATCACTCCCTAGAGCTGGAAAGGACTAGCACATCTGTGTGAAGGGAACCTTTACCTTTTATATCGATATAAAGATAGATATGGATTTCTTTCTTCCCTAAAATTCCACTGTAATTACTGTCCCATTGCTAGTCCTCAGGAGCTGTTCATTGCTGTTCCCTTAAACTGCTTAAATGGTATTTCTCCACTAAATGCTATTTTCTCAATGACTATTCCTTTTCCTTTCAGTGTCATTTCCTATTAACAGTTACTTTGACTTTCAGTACTTTGTGATCTTCCTGTTTTCACTGCTATTCCCTCAAAGCTATTTAATATTTTCAAGGCTATTCCCCATGGAAGGCTATTCCTCCTATGCAATGACTGCTACTGTGGAAATTATGAAGAGTAGGCCTTCCATTCTTACTGTTTGCATTTTTAGACTAGAGAGCTACAGGTGTTAATTTATCTGGGCCTCATACTTAGCAATGTCAGATGTCCAGCAATCTTTCATCCATCCAACAGGCATAGCCTTAGAATTAAATATTGTTCAGCTTTTTTAGTGTCTTGGGTTTCTTTTTTTAAAAACTATTTTCACCATTCAAACTTTTGTATCCTGTGACCTTGTAAATTGTCCATTTTTTCCTCATCTCTTATTTGAAAAACCTAGACCTATGCCATTTATTCTCTGATTCTAGAAATTGGCTTTAATCCAGGCCCTTTATTATCATTGTAGTCCATGGATCATTGTAGTCCATGGATCATGTGACTTATCATATGTGTCTCTGGTTAAATTTGGAAAGCACATTGTTAATTAATTCGATGTTAACACTAGTGTATATTATTGAAAATAAAAATGTGTTGGAAAAATATTTCACTTGAAAAAACCAATCTGCTGAAAAGAGGTAATTTTATATACATCTGAGTTGAAGGATACTTCTTGTACTATAATTTTTATTGAGGATGCTCAGAAATAGTTAGTGTGTCCTCTTTTCTTCCCCGCCAAAAGATCATTCATGTTGAGCTTAAGGAAAATATTTTTTATCAATCTAAAGCAGAGGTGGTATTCAGCAGGTTCTGACCAGTTCTGGAGAACCGGTAGCAGAAATTTTGAGTAGTTCAGATAACCGGCAAATACCACCTCTGACTGGAGATTTTACAGTAACCTTCCCCTGCCACACCCACCAAGTCACGCCCACAGAACCGGTAGTAAAAAAATTTGAATCCCACCACTGATCTAAAGCAATGTTAAATGCAATTCTCATGGCAGGACAAGCACACAGGAATAGAAACTAAAGAAGGAAGAAAGTTCTTAAAAGCATAGATACAGTTGTTAATTATTCCAAAATGTGGGAGGGCTAAGACAGTAGAAGGCAGTACAGTTGTACCAAATGAACAAGAAACATTCAAATGGAAAATGGAAGGATAAATCACTAAGGAAAAGAAGAAACAGATCCGATTTGTGAAGATCACATCAGTTTGAGCTAGAGTTAGAAAAAGATGTTAACAAAATATGTCCAAAATAAAGAAAAAAGGATTAGTATACCAGCTCTACTCATCTGAGGTGCCAAAAGCTAAGAGATAACAACAGAACTGCTCAGTTCTTAATGTCATACAGTCTCCTCCAATTTCATCCAGCAAGTTAAAGGGAAAGGATTGCAGATTGACCTTGACAGAAAGATAAGCAAGGAATAGCTTTAAAATCTCCAAAAAGAGGGGGACATGGAATATTGGGACATGAAATGAATGTTTTGATAATCTGGCTGAATTGGACGATATTCTATTATTTCTGAGAAATCCTGAAGATTGAATGAAGTACTAAATATCAGGAACAGGTCAACTATTGTTCTTATCTTCAAAAAGGGGGAAAATAAAAATCAAGGAATCAATGCATCAGGGATAATAGAACATTTTCGGAATATATCAACAAGCGATTTCAATGTTTTTAAGTGAGATCTAAAATAGCGATGACTACATGAGTTTGTCAAGATTCAGCATTATTGGTAATCTTATTTCATGTTATAAATCATATTAATTTGGATGAAATACAGTACATTTTTATTTCTGCAAATCACTTGATGATGCATGCTATTATTTCCAATTCGCAAATTGTTTAAATATTGTTTAGATATGGTACTGAATAAGAACACTCACGGACAAGTTCTTTTCAATTGTCAAGTGGGTTTTCACAGGGATATATCCTGTATTGTGAGCTCTCCAATGTTTTAATTAAGAGGACAACGAATGGATTCTTTTATTAGAAATATTCAGTTAGAAATAAATGTTGGCTACACCTTGTTTGAGAATAGTTTTATTTGAATTTTCACCCAGACCAGAAAATTGGGTTTGATACTCCAAATTGCCTTCCCAATTCTGCAAAGCTATGAACCAAATACAAGCCCAAGAAACAGAGGTGATAGATATGCACATGTTATCTAATGTTGTAACCTGTTTTATCCAGCTGGCAATAGATGAAAGGACTGATAATAGCCCAGATGTTTCTTCAGGAATAAAGTGGTAACAGGTCTCCTGAACAATATTAGGTTTTCCTCTCAAGAAAATTATAGATCTGGGCTATCCAACATGCTACTTTGAGATTTGTAGACTTTGGTTAACAGAATTCCCTAGCCAGCATGGGGCATTGGGCAAGACCATGACCGACTGGGGAATTCTGGAAGTTGAACTCCACAAGTCTTAAAATTCCTAAGTTTGGACAGCTCTGTATAGATCATGCTTCCATGTATCTATCTACTGCCATTTGTCCTTCCCTTCAAAATCCAAGCAATAAAACCATCTTGTAAAGTAAAACCATTGATATGATAGTTAGCATACCAGACATCTTGCCATCTTGAGCTTCAGTATCTGATCCATGTTTTTATTCTGTTACATCTTTGTGCTCCCACATGGCCTATTTCAGTTTTAAAGAAAGATCCTTTTAATTATAGACAGGCTTTTCTTGGGCTTCTAACAACCCACACAACAGTGTGTACTCTGAAAGGGTTAACAGGCTTGGCTTTTTGGTTGAGATTCATACAGCATATTGTGTCCAGCCTTAATATTTTACACAGTAAGTCATATCATCTTTTATCTTTTATTTATAGTGATCCTCATATTAATTTCTCAATAGCAGCTAGCACAGCAGGAGGGACAAGGCATCGATCTTCCAATTTTTCTGTTGCTCTTACATATACTGAGGTCGAAGCTAGCTGGAGAGATTTGACAGAACTCTGGCACCAATCCAGCAGCTGTGTGTTTCTCATGCATGAAAATCAACAACAGGAAGCTGAAATTTGACAATTGGCAGTAATATCAGCCAGCTAGGTAATAAATATAACAGGATACTCTTTAATAATTGAGTGGGGTATCTGGCATTTAGTAATGAAAAATCAGCCATGTGAGCGACAGAGGGGACAGCTTTACGTGACACTGAATGTGTGCATATGCACAGCGCACACATTTGTGCCTGCATGTATGCAAATAGCAATTGCTAACCTGTCCATAATATTTGTCTTTAATTTGCAAACCAAGTGGGAATAAAACAAAATTGGACTGAATCAAGCACCATATAGTGTGTGCCATGTCTTATTTGATTGAATTCTTGGAAGTTATTTGCTCTTGTGGCATCTTTATGCAATACACTGTCACTCTGATTGTGACACAGAAGGTGGTAGGAAATCCCAAGGGGAAGGTTGGGAAACATGTATGGGCAGGTCCCATGCCCACTCCTGTTTGAATTCAAATAGGAAGCATAGCATAAATCATGCAGCTTTAAATGCAGGAACAGAATTACGAAGATAATTGGGGCTACCTTCAAAAGAGTTGGGTGCAATAAATAGGAGGAAGCCCTCTACACACAGAATTGGGATGAGTGGAAGTTAGAACCTGATTCAATAGCAGTTCATAATTTTTTTTAAGGGAAAAGACCATTTTTATATAGTGGTTAGAAAAATCTAGAGTTTGATAGTTATAATGCCTTGGTAAGGCCACACTTCAAATACTGCATCCAGTTTTGGTCACCAAGATGTAAAAAAGATGTGGAGACTCTAGAAAGAGTGCAGAGAAGAGCAACAAAGATGATTAGGGAAAAGGAGAAAAGCAACCTAGAACTAAGAAGAAATTTCCTTACAGTTAGAGCAATTAACCAGTGGAACAACCTACCTACAGAAAAGTTGTGCATTCTCCAACACTGGAAGTTTTTAAGAAGAGATTGGACAATCATTTGTCTGAAATGGTATAGGGTTTCATGCCTGAGCAGGAGGGTTGGACTAGAAGACCTCCAAGCAGGGATGGGATTCTACAAGTTAGCACCTGTTCACTAGAAGCAGTTGTTAACATTCTATGCAGTCTGGAGAAACGGTTGTTAGAAGAAATTACCGGCCTAATCCTGTAAGGAAGGCAGGAAGGAAACATTCTGGTGTTGCTTACAGAAACTGCCTCTCCATTAACCCTTATTACATTCTTGGCAGGACTAGACTTCCTGTCTCAGGAACATCTCTGGAGTTTTTTTCCCCTTCTTTGCTGGTACTTTGCTTGTATGGAGTGACCATTCAAAGTTACAATGGCACTGAAAAACGTGACTTATGGTCATTTTTCACGCTTACAACTGTTGCAGCATCCCCACAGTCATGAGAGGCCAGGCGAGGAGATGTGTGCCTTGATATGAGTGATATTGAGTAAGCCACACCCAGCCAATAACATGACCACCAAGCCATGCCCACCAATTTAGCCACGCCCACAGAACCAGTTGCTAAAAAATTTGAATCCCACCCCTGCCTTCAAGGTCCCTTCCAGCTATTCTATTCTATTCTATTCTATTCTATTCTATTCTATTCTATTCTATTCTATTCTATTCTATTCCCACTTTAGGCACAAAACCACCTGGGTGATTTTAAGCCATTTCTTCTATCTCAAGTTTGAAGGCATGGACAAATAACTTCTGAAAAATAATGCCATGGACTTCTCCAATGTAGTGACCATGGACTTCCCCAAAATAATACCATGGACTTCTCCAATGTAGTGGCTATGGACTTCTCCAATGTAGTGGCCATGGACTTCTCCAAAATAATGCCATGGACTTCTCCAATGTAGTGGCCGGGAGTCATCTATGGATCTGATGAAGTGAGATGCAGCTTACAAAGGTTTGTGTAGTTCTGTCCAACTCTTTGATGGACTGGCATCAGGGTTTTTTCCTGAGTTTCTTGAGTTTGAGCTTCAGTATCTGTCCTTCCAAAGAACAGTCAGGGTTGATTTCCTTACAAAAGTTGATGCCTTTTAATCAATGTTTTAGTTGAAAGAGTTGCTACTGATTCTTGATTTCTTTACCACCTAGACTAATATAGCTCTCCTCCTACAAAACCAAAAGAGTGTGATTACAGTATATGTTGACTGATTGATAGAACCTTCGACAATAATTAGGGATCCAACAGCTAAATAAAATTACTGCAATTTGGCACGTCCTTAACTCTACTAATCCTGCTACTTCGCCTACATTCTTATGTGGGCTTGCACATTTGCTTCATTCATTATTTTCATATACAGAGCCATATATTTACTTGTTAAAAGATTTTTTAACTTGTTTTTTTTCTACCTGATGGAAATGAATAGGCTAGGGTAGGGTAAGATGGGATGGCATGGCATGGCATGGCATGGCATGGCGTGATGTGGCGTGACATGGTGTGGGGTGGTGTACAGTAGGTGCAATGGGATGGGATGGAGTGGGGTGGGGTAGGGTAAGGTAGGGAAGGGTAGGGTAGGGTTGGGTAGAGTGGCATGGAACAGAACAGGACAGAATAGAATACTTTATTTGGCCAAGTGTGATTAGACATATACTGTATACACAATTATGCGGTGAAGAGGTCTTTTATCATAGAGATGGTAGATTAGTGCTTTATTGTATATCGGTTATTGACTCCTACAGAATAAAGCAATAATAAATTAGAAATAATTAATTTAAACTAATCATACATGTTTATTTTTTCAGATAAACCAATCTAAAATATCAATTAATAAAATTATATATGTGTGCAATCTACAGGATCAAACTTGTCAACTAAATCTACTGTACAAGAATGAAAATGCTCATTTTGTTGATAGGATATTCTACTTATGAATACCGGACATGTATAACCATTTCTGGACTATAATCAACCTCTTAAACGAGTTGGAATCTCTCTTTCTCTCTTCTATGTTTATGTGTATACAGTAATCCTCAATTAATGACTGGTTGCTTTGCAACAGTTTGAAGGTATGATGAAGCCTCCCTTGTATTCCTGGATGAATGCATTTTGGAAGTTTGGCAACCAACTCACCTTTATGGCCAGTTAGAGCATTCTGCAATCTCATGACCATAATTCTTTTGCCAGGTTTTTGGCTTTTTTCTGCCCCCCCAAAAAAAAAATCTCCTAGAAATGAATGGAATCTTTTTATGACTGTGGCATTGACTTTATGAACACTGCAAGAAAGTGATAAAGATAGGTCAGTCCTGAGAATGCCTCAGCTTATCAATTTACGATGAAAATTCTTGACTCTATTATGGTCATAATTCAAAAAAACCTACCTGTAATCTTGAGAAATTAGTGGCCTTCATTTTAGATTACTTTAGAAAACTTTCATTTGAAATAGAGAATAGATGATAGGAATATAAATAATACCAGATCCAATTTTCTGTTCAAACTCATAAGAATTCATTGTATTCCTGGATTCATTAAACAGTGTGTACTAGGAAACATGATCATGACATTACAAAACGTATGTTTACTTTTCCTTGGCTAACACAAGGATTGGACCACGAAGGCAACAGAAGTAAACAAATGCAAGGCAGATCATTCATTACAGGATTCATTGTAGACCTGCCAAGTGGCAGAGAAGTAGATTGTTATTTTGTATATTCTGATATGACATTTCTGGTATAGCATACAGTTTTAGTGAAAATTACTGTTGGGAAATGGACTATATTTAATAATGAAATCTATTTGTGGGTTTATTGAAATGCATGGAACGGACCTTTCTTACTGTGTGCCGGCATGTCCATTCTCATACAGACTTGTATAGGTAATAAGGTAATAATTCAAGTGCCGAATTATAAATACAAGCTGTATAAGATACAGGCAGTATTTTCCTGGAGCCAACTCATATTGGTTGTAGGGGCCAGTTATTAAATTTTCTGGCATTTCATGAGCCAGTGGAGAGCACAAGTTAAGTGATAACTACAGCGCTGATCAGTTGCTTGGTAGCTAGCAATGCAACATGGCAATGGGAATAGATCTGGCAGAGGCAGATGCTATACATTTACCAATGTACCATGGGACATAGATTAGATTAGATTAGATTAGGTTTTCCAAACTGTATCTTTTAAATGTTGTGTTCCTCAAATTTAGCCATTTTAAAATGTATGGACTTTGACACACATTTGGCATGCTGGCTGGGGGATTCTGGGAATTGAAGTCACAGACCTTAAAGTGGTCAAGCATGAGAAACATTGTGGTGGACCATCAACACAGACCTTTCTGAAGCCTATAAACTTAAGAAAACTATGCTTAGGATCTCTCCTAGGCATTATCTTAGAATTGTTGAATCTTAGAATTGTAGAGTCCCAGGCAATGTTTTAATAGAATTGTGCTGTTACTTTTCTTTTGGAGGATCTTTAAAAGAGATCATCTGCTTTATACATTTTTATAAGTCCTGACATCAAACGTAGTTGTGGAAATGGTGGTTCAGGACCTCATCTAATTTGGGTCATAAAATTAAAGCTAGCTTTGATAGTAGGCAATAAGTTGAGGGTAACAGTGAAAGCAAAAGTGAAATACAGAGGCTCTTATATACTGCTCTTCAAGTGCCTCTTTGACAGTAATTATGAATTGCCTTAGAGCTCACCAACATGATCAGTTCATGATAATATAGTACTTTTGCCTGTAGATTGGGAATCCCATCTACTAAATCTTCCCACTGAGAAAAAAATCGGGTATATATCAAGTCAGAGAAAAGGCTGCCACTAGAGCTGTTTCCACGGTCTGGACAATTCATATCTTGTGAAATTTTCCTGCAGGAGGAAAAGAAGATGAAGCCAGACATGTAGTCTCCATAAACTGTAGTCTGAAATTACACTCTCTAGCAAGATCAGTGGCACATTTCCTCAATTGTAGATGATTATCATTATTACTTTTTATGAGCATAGAATTTTGTCTCATTTGCAACCTTTGAAGGGCAAAACCTACATACGAAAGGATGGCTTTCCCAGCATTCAGCTGTCTTTTTCTCTCTTGCTTTCTCCAAAGCTGACACACAACAGGGAACATATATAGTCTCTGATTTGCAGAGCAACTAACTTCACAGGAAAGCCTATATACACTTTTCACATAAAAATCACACCTTCTCAGGATTTACATGTCATGGTACCTGTTATGAATCATGCTCCAAGATTCATTCATTCTTTCTTTCTTTCTTTCTTTCTTTCTTTCTTTCTTTCTTTCTTTCTTTCTTTCTTTCTTTCTTTCTTTCTTTCTTTCTGGAATTTATTTATTTTTAGTCTAAAAGCAACTTGTTGGTCCATGTTACATGATATGGGTGGCATATTAAAGCATGCAATTTATAGTCTGTGTCCATCTACATTTATTCTTGCTCCAACATCAATTTTATCACTGAATGTATTTTCCCATCCTCTTATTCTCCTTTCCTTTTATCTCAGTTGAATGTTATCATGTGACTTGCTGTCTTACCCTATTGCATTTCTCATTCTACTTCAAAGCACCACTTTCTGTCATAACACTAAGAAAAGGTCCAATAAGTCCTAATCTTATGCCATTCAACTATGTTATCATTCCTACCATTGCTTGCCAATTCGTAAGGCACTTTGTTGATATTTTCATATGACTCCATCCATCACAATTTGGCATTTTTGCTGTGCTGTTGCTACTTAACAGAGTTATCCAGCTTCTCTTTCTGTGTCCATTATTTACATATCAGTCTCCTATAAATGAGAAGCTCAGGCAATTCCTATTGCAAGAAAGGGAAGCTCTATTGGAGTATATACATATTCCAGTGGTGGGATTCAATTTTTTTTTGCTACCAGTTCTGTGGGAGTGGCTTGGTGGATGTGGCAGGGGAAGAATACTGTAAAATCTCCATTCCCTCCCCATTCTTGGGGTAATATTACTGCCTATTCCCTCCCCACCCCACTAAGCTCCGTTACCTGTGCAGGGTAACAAAAGAAGACCCAGCCAATCACAGCCAGGGACTCGAGAGGCAGAGAATAGATGGGGGAGGGGACAGTCAGAGGGGGTATATGCTGGTTCTCCAAACTACTCAAAATTTCCACTACCTGACAGAACTGGCTGAATACCACCTCTGCTTATGATATTAGAAGTTGAAGTCCAGAATATGCACACAGGTAGATATCTGCCTTTCTGTAATCTGTTCTGCTTCAGTCCAGCTTCAGGTCTAAATTTGTATGGTAGTTGCCTTAATAAGTCTGATGGTAGACCTGTATGTCAAGAGAAAAATGATGAAGAAAGCACAACTTTGATTGTTCTTCTAGATGTGGTTTAGAAACTCTTAACAGTTTGCTGGTTAGGAATTACTATTAGCTTTTGATACTACTATAAATTGCTCTTACATGCAACCGTATCCTAGAAGATGACCATGAGTCTGAACATTATATCATCTATATATATTGGGTGGTCCTCAATGTCCCTCAAAATTCTTAAGCTGTCAAAATTTAGCAGCAGGAGATCAATTTTATGCAGCACCCATTTTAACTTGAGATTGTAGGGGATGAAAATAAATAGGTGATGGAACCTGTATTAGATTTAATGCATGTGGAAACTCCCAGATTACCGAACACCATAAAATCAGGGACAGATATTTTATGATTGCTTTCTCTGGTGATGTCATTACTTCATTGCTATTTGTCCAATGGCACTTAGAGGCCAAATAATTTTTCAAAATTGTAAGCATGGCTCAGCCAATTCCTTTCAAATTTGCTCTGATCAACATGACGCTGTTTTGCAGGATTCAAGTGTTTCCAGTTCTCCTTTTTATTAGATACAATATATTTCCCTTAAATAGTTTTATGTGACAAGAGCATTCTAAAATGTCTTTTGATGTCTTTTCTATTCTTTATCTATAGTCTTCATTATTTTTGTTAATAATACTATCTTACCTTCAGAAACATTGTTCACATAATTATCAGTGTTGGAATAGACAACAACATGTAGCCCTGTCAGTTGTAGAGTGCAGCACTACATAAACCTTTGTCTGAGGTTGTTTCTTTTGGTAGGAAAGGAAAAAAGAAAGATAACACTGACTGAAATGTTTACACCCTTCTCTCTGTCCTTGAATTTTAAATCTTCCTTCTTTCCTTAGATCATAGATTTTTAATTGGCCTATAATAGCAACCTAAGGAAAACAATGAGATAAAGAAGTCCGCCATTGTAACACTTCTATCTGATGTATTTCTGAGATGTTCCACATGATGTAAAATGTTTTATGTCTGATAGGTTTAAACAAGTCTGCCTTTCATCCACAGCCTTAAGTTTCAAGATACCAGTTGAGGATGTTTGAGAAATACAATAATTCTTTGTGGCTAACCTTGAAGACATTTTTTTCTAAACACTGAAGAGGAGTTTGGCAAAGAGTCTCATAAACTAAGAAAAGAACATAATGAGCTCTTAACCCTTTTGAATTGAGGTATGAAATGTGGAATTAGGCAATAAAGCAACTACTTAAAAGTGATTTGTTTCCTTTTTGTAATGTTGCTCTACAAAATGCCAACAAGCTAAGTCATGTGTTTATACATTCTTTTCTTCCTCTTGTTCTTCTGCTCTGAATCTGTTAAATAAGATAAAATATGCATGAAACGGCAACATGAAATATAACACTGTTTCACAAATGAACAAACTAATAGATAAATAAGGAAATCTTGGCTTGGTTTATGTTACCTAATACACATCCTGCTCATTGTTTTTATATGTCCCCCACCAATTAAAAATTGCCCCAGATTTTCTTTGCTTGTAACAGTGCAATTATATGAAAATATTTCTATTTCCAACCAACTGTATTCTATGAGCAAATGTTGCTTTAAAATTAAAAAGTTAATTTTAAGTGAACAAAGGTTCATCTGTTGCCTTTAGCCTTCTTTCATTAGTGATTAATGTACTTTATGCTGATTAGGCATGTCTTTCTTTGAGGAAGCAAAAACCTTTTCATATTATCCTAATCCAGCCCCCTCTTGTTGTGTGTTCCTACTTTCTTCAATTTAATGTGATGATTATAAGAATTAGACAAATAAATATGTCATAAGAAAGCCTTTGCTGAAAAATCTTGACCTATAAGAGTGTTGCATTATGCAGTCCTCAAATATTCCAATAATGCCTTTCCTTTGAATATGCAACCTTAAAACATCTACAGTCATTATTAAAAGTCCTGATTGTTGTTGTTTTTTTAAGGCCAGATGTCAAGTCTTCAAATCCACCGAAAAAGCTCCATTTTAGCTACTTCAAGAGAGGATTTAGAGTCAGAACTAACCTTTGCTGTAGTGCAGGGATATCCAACCTTATCAAATGTAATATTTATGGATTTCAATTCCTAGCATGGCTAGCTGGGGAATTCTGGGACTTGAAGTCTACAGGTCTTAAAATTTCCAAAGTTGGATACCCCTGCTCCAGTGACTCTGAGACTCACTGCTTTGACCTCAATATTTTCAGGGGACCACCACCAACTTTTCCCAGCAAGATTATGATGAAGGGCTTGATAGGTTAAAACCAACAATTTAAATTGCACTGGGAGGTCTATAGGAAATCAGTGCAGGGCCTTTAGCACAGGTGTAACAAATTCTCATTGCTAAGGACTGGATTGTACCTGGGTTAGTACATTTTGGACTAAATCAGTCTTCCAAGCCCTTTTTAGAAAAACAGCTCCAGATAGAGAGCATTGCAGTAATCTAAGAGTGTTCTTAACACAAACTCCAGAGTACATTGTAACATTAAAGTCTTTATTGCCTTAGATATAGTGCTCTCACAATGCTCCATTTCTTCTTCTTCTTTTCCACTGCTCATCCTGTCGTTAAAATGGCATAAGGCCTGCTTTCTTGAGGGACCATACAGTATATCTCTCAATATTATCTTCCCCATTGATTTGATGTGACAGATTTGGCACTCGCTGGGTTCTTTATAATAAGCAATGTCATTTGTCAGGAATCCAGAAGCTTACTTCTCTATCACGGTATATCTGTGAATAAGGTTCCTGGGACATCCAGATGACCATATGAAGGACTGATCCTATGCATGCATTTTCTTTTTTCTTTGTCTTCTTTTTTTCTCTTTCTTCAGAATAAATCATTATAAGGATGATCTTATTGCAGTTTAATTACATTAATTAAATATTTGCATCATTGGCTTTGACATGCTGCACTATCTTTTCAAATATAAATGCTTTCACAGTAAATAAATATTTGTTGAGCACTTCCCAGTTCCATAAAGGCTGGTAACTGTTGTTGCATTTGTTTCTTTTCATGACTTTCCGATATTGAATTCTCAGACCATTTTAAAAATGATCCATCATAAAAGCAATTGTGAGCCATCACAAGTGTTGCCCCATACAAACCACCGTTATCTGCAAAACTTGTAATTTTCTGAAGATAGCTTGATCAAATTTCAAAGTGGGTAAAATTGACAGGGATGAATAGTTATCTCCCATCTCAGAAATGGAGCAAATAAAGTTTCTCCAGCTGATAAACTTGGAGTTGCTTCTACTTTATTCTAAATCATACCAGCAAGTTCATTCTGATACATACCAAACACAAAGAGTAACACAATAGAAGTATCAAATTTTTCTCAGGCAATTAAACTTTATGCCAAGCTAATTCGATTTTGTTGCTATATTATTAAGTCCTCTAGGAAAAAAAGTCCTTCACCTAAAAGTAAATCCATTCCTTCAAATAAATCATGATTTCTCTCCCCAAACTATTTTCTAACATAGTCTCCTTGTTCTTCTTTTTTGATATATGAAATATCCTGCAAAAAAATGTCCAGAGTCATAAATCTATAGTGATAAAATTAATCCTATAGCTGAAAAGAAATAAATATTTTATTGCAGTTTTATGAGTTTTTGTTCCCCTTTCACTTGCAAGTAGGTGCTGTTTTATGGTACAAAGACATTATGTTGCTGAAAAATATGCTAAAAACAATAGGCAATATTAGAATTCAAAGCTACACATCTGTTTTTCAGTTGCTGAGAAAAACAACCAAAGATATCTCATGCAAAACCCAAAAGACATTATCCATAGCATCAGTAGAATTATTTTGGATTTCCAGTTTTGATATAATTAATTTGCCCTCATTTACATAAATAAGTATGAAAGTGTTGATGATTCTATGAGACGATGATCTTCTTAGATGGGTATCCTTGTAATAGCAATAGCACTTAGACTTATAATGCTTCACAGTGCTTTACAGCATTCTCTAAGCTGTTTACACAATTAGTATATTGCCCCCAACAATTTGGGTCCTCATTTTATTAACCTTGGAAGGATGGAAAGCTGAGTCAACCTTGAGCCACTCAGAATCAAACTCCTGGAGTGAACAGTGAACAGTACTGCATTTTAACCACCGTGCCACCATGACTCTTTTAGTGTAATATATTCACATACATATTGACATAGTGTATATACCCACATTCAAGTTTTATTGTTGAAATTAGAGTGGTAGATTATGCTAATATTATATGTATTTATGGGGAGAAGTCATTGAACTTATTCTGAAGCATTGGCAGGGTAGTTTTCATCTATGTGTAATGAGGTAGGAAAAAGAGGAGTACTTGAATACATCTAAAATCACGTTTATGAGATTTGATTGAATCAACATTGATTGACTGATTTTAGACTATCAAGTCAGTGCTAACTCTTAGCAGCCACATAAATAGACTTTCTCCATGACAATCTGTACCCAATCTGACCCTTTAGCTCTTCCAATATTGTACCATCAACACCATAATCGAGTCCATCCACCTCGCTACTAAACATCTTCTTCTCTTTTCTTCCAGTTTTCCCAGTGGCAAGAGAAAATATTGGTATGATTATGATTTTGGACTAAGTGCTTGAAGATATATTTTTCCATGGAAAAGACTAACTTTTTTGCCCTTGAAGTAGATTGAAGCAATCTCCACATCTCAGTCCAAATTCAATCTCTTCAGTAAATTCACAGGGACCATAACTTATTTTAATGAAATATACCACAATATAATACAATATTCAGTCAGTCAGACATTGTCTTTGAATAGAATCTACTTACAGCCGAAAATGGTATAAAGATTTAAACATACAGTAGTTTGCTTATGTTAATAATCACAACTCTATTGAAGAAACATAAATAAATTATGCTTCAAAGTCAATTTCAATCACCTTTATTGTTTATTTTCTAGAAAAATTATTTGAGCATCTAAATCAAGGCTGTTCAATCTTGGCAATTTTAAGACCTGTGAGCTTTAACTCTCAGAATTCCTCAGTCAGAGATGCTGAAATTGAAGTCCACAAGTCTGCAAGTCTTAAAATTGCCAAGTCTTCTATTTAATCTAATAGAAATCCATTTTGTTTAAATCATTTTTACTCACCCATAAGCGACATCCAGTTATCCATTTCCCGTGGTTGGAAATGTGTGAGGTTGAGTTACCCAACTGTAATCCCTGCTGGATATGTCATTGATTGTATTCCTATTTCCCTAGGAAGTTTGTTGTCACTTCCCATGCTAGCCAAAAAGGCCATTCAAGCATTAACTAGTCCTCTCTAGATTGTTCTTCAATATCAGTCTAGGAGGTGCTAAGTATGAAAAATTAGGTTCACACATGAAGGTCCAATGAAACTGATTTATTGCTAATCAGATCTATGTACAGGAATCTTCTCACCCAACTAGCACCTGGTAGGAGTTAGATAAGGCTCAACAGAATCCAAGAGAATTTGGAGTTAGTTTGCTTATAGCTATGTAAGGATTCTAGGCTGATCCCTCTTTTAACCCCACCCCAAGATTCTACTACTCCTTCTCCTACACTAGATCTGCCTAACACTAATTCAATGGAAGTCCAAAACCAATAAAAAGTTGTGAAGTGACAGGCCAAGTAGTCAAGTGATGGCTGGGAAGGTTTCAAATGGTGACCACATGACTCTAAAGCACTGCAACCATCATAAATGAATTCTGGTTGCCAAGTGTCCAAATTTTGGTCACATGATTGCAGGAATGCTACAACAGTCATAAGTGCATAGAGCAGTCACAACTCACTTTTTCACTGCCGTATCTTCAAACAGTTGCTAAATAAATGGTTGTGAGTTGTGGACTATCTGTATGTTGTTCTAAATATTCTAGAATAACCAAACCAATTCAAACATTGCCCTTTAAATATTTTTTGAATAAAAACACAGATCTTCATCAATAAATTCTCACAAAATTATTTTCAACCTATAATCCAAAATGGTTGTAAACAACTTAAAAGTGCCAAAGAGTCTAACAAGAAATAGGAATTTACAAAAGCAACAGAATTGATTAATAAAATGGGTTTTGTGATTGAAAAGAGGGTAATATATTTGGGTATAATTATGACAAACAAGAATTGTGTTATTTCAAAACAATTTATTTCATGGAAAGAAGTCTAAATATATATATTAAAATAGGGTAAAATACAACTGTCATTGTTGGGGAGAATTTCTGTGATTAAGAGAAATGTTTTGCCTAGAATGTTATTTTTGTTTCAGACGATACTTGTTTTGACAACTAATGTACCAATTAAAGAATGACAGAAAGATATATCTAAATTTGTGTGGCAGGGGAAAAACAAAAGTTAAACATGAGGTATTACAAGATGTAAAAGAAAGAGGAGGATTGGGTTTATCTGATTTGAAATTATACTTTGCAGCTTGTTTAATTTGCATGAAAGAGTGGAGGTTACTGAGAAATAGAAGGCTTTGGGGTTAAGAAGGACATGACTTTTGATTTGAAAGGCATGGATATTGATACAACAAAGCGAAGGTTAATGGAGATTTTTAAAATATTTTGTTAGACATGCCATATTGTACCTGATAATACCTTTATGGTTCTCAGCACAAGAAGCATACTATAAAAGATAAATGATAAGTAAACATAAATGACTAGTTTATTGTGCGATATTAGACTTTTGTCAAGCAAAATGTAAAATAAAATCATGAGATAATCTAGTGGCAGAAGGATATATTTGTCAAAGGCTCTTTTATCTATAATTATTAGAAATATGTAAAGTAAACAAAATACATTTTGGATCTGAATTCCGTGGGGCTGGTGAAATAGAACTATATAACAAGATTAACAGGTTATTGCTAAAATGTATAAACTTCTACTGAAATTTGAAACAGAAGAATAAGTGAAAGAATGTATAAAAAGCGGGCTAAGAATTTTGGTTACAATATACAAATGGAATAGTGAGAACAGATGTGCTTGAAAGGACTGAAATTTACATTAAGTTACAATCTGTATTGTATTGTATGATGTATTATTGGTACATGTTTCCAGAAAAACTGTCTAGAATGAATATAGCTATTTTAAGTTTATGGTGTACAACAAGTCGTGACATTTTATTATGGTTGATAGAGGTGCAAAAACATCAGAAAATTTTAGACCCAAATAAATATACTAATTAAGTAAAGATAAAAATTCCCCTTGCACATACATGCTAGTTGTTTCCAGCTCTGGGGAGCAGTGCTCATCTCTGTTAGATTATTAAAGCTGAAGAGCCAGCGCTGTCCAAAGACATCTCCATGGTCATGTGAGGAGCATGACTAAATGCCAAAGGCACACGGAACGCTGTTACCTTCCCACCAAACTGGTCCCTATTTTTCTACTTGCATTTTTACATGCTTTTGAACTGCTAGGTTGGCAGAATCTGGGAAAAGTAATGGGAGCTCACTCCGTTATGCATTGCTCACGTTTCGAACCACTGAACTGCCAACCTTTCTGATCAACAAGCTCAGCATCTTAGTCACTGAGCCACCGCATTCCTTAAATATATTAAGAAGATTTTAAACATTAATATACAGTTAAAGCCAGAGACTTTTCTTTGGGGACTGATTGATAAACAATTGGGAAATGTCAGGGATACAAGGTAAATACAGCAAAATTATGCACAAGGGGAAAAAATTGATGTTACTCACAATGGAGGAATGGTGACATTGATGGAACCTGCTGAGATGATCAAGCTGATGGTTTTGATATGAGAAAAATAATCTAAGTTTATTACTGATTAGAACCTCCTTATAGCCTATTTGCATAAAACAGAAAAATATACTAATGCTATATGGTTTGGATAATTAAAAAATAGGTTATAGAAAAAGGAAAATCCTGCTGTAAGAGATAATCAAAATTTCAAAATTTATTCTATTCAAAATTTCCGCTACTGGTTCTCCAGTACTGGTCAGAACCCGCTGAATACCACTTCTGCCTTTTATGTGTGGTAAATGAGTTATATTTTTAACTTCAAGGTCTAGGCAGAGGTTGATGAGGGTAATGTCCGAAATTGAGAGCTTCCTGAATAAATCTTCAGTTGTGTTTTTCCCTGAAATGGATAATAAACAAATAGTCCTCGATTTATGACCACAATTGGTCCCAAAGTTTATGTTGTTAAGTGAGACCTTTGTTAAGTGAGTTTTGCCCCATTTTATGACCATTTTTGCCACAGTTGTTCAATGAATGACTGCAGTTGATAAGTTACTAAAACGGTTATGTTAAGCGATGTGGACTTCCCCATTGATTTTGCTGATCCGAAGGTCACAAAAGGTGATCACATGAGTAAGTATAAGTATGAACCAGTTGCCAAGAATCTGAATTTTGATCACATGGAAAGGATGACATGATAGCAATATTCCTATATTTCAGGGGCTTCCGGAAAGAAGAGGGGGGGCAACTTATTTTCCAAAGAACTTGAAGACAGAAGAAGAAGCAATGGATGGAAAACTTGTGGGTCTCAGGTTGATTTCTATTGTTACCTATGGATAACTAATTGGAACTCTGTGGTTTTAATTATTTAACCTTCTGAAGCTTTTGAATTAAGATTGCACAATGTATTTCTCAAGTCACTACATGCAAATTATTATTTATTGTGCATGAAAAAATTGAGCAAATGATACAGTTCACAGGATATATAAATAAGGCAGGCTATCTGCAGACTGATTTCCATGAGAAGGAAAAACATTTTAGAGAGCATTTTCTGTAGCATGTGGCTCACATAAATGATGATACATGCATAACAGTAAAGGAGCTTTGTAAAAAATGCTACTTTTATTTATTTCAGCTTATAAATGGAAACTTACCTTGGAAGGTCCCATCAGACAGTCTGAAATTTTATAATAGTCTTAAACTTCCCCAAAGTCAACAGAAATAATAAAATAGGCAAAACCTACAAGTGAGTTATGGAAATTTGTAGGAGCAGAAATAATATCAGGATGACATTTGATTAAATGTTTAATTAAGTTAAATACACACCAGTGTCTTAATTTAGAATGTTTTTTTAATGAATGTGTTCTACCAAAATGAAACTAAGACATATCACCAATACTTTTTTTTAGATGGTTACATTTAATAGCTCATATATGATCTCTTGTATACTTACTGACAGCTATGTTACACATTCTTGCAAGTCATGTGTTCTGCTTTTCTCCTTGTAGACCTCTATTTGGAAAGGAGGAAAAAAGAAGGGCAAAGAGAAGAATATGTTACAGAGACTAAGATCTAATCCACTGGGAATTTGATACAAAATGAAAACAAGCAAAAATTGATATCTATATTGTAAAATGTCAAAGAAGGCCTTTTTTTTTTACTCAAAATCTGAAGAAGCACAGAATAACTATGGAGATGAGGGTTGGAATCAGACTGAAGTTCACTTACAACAGTCAGGCTCACTTTTTAAAGGGATATGCTCCATTAAAACCTCAGAAAAAAATATGGTGATTATAGAAATAATGCAGGAACACTATTGCGATTGCATGGACAGCAGTGGTGGGATTCAAATTTTTTTACTACTGGTTCTGTAGGTGTGGCTTAGTGGGTGTGGTAGGGGAAGGATACTGTAAAATCTCCAGGAAGAGGTGGGATTTGCCGGTCCTCTAAACTACTCAAAATTTCCACTACCTGTTCGACAGAACTGGTCAGAACCTGCTGAATACCACCTCTGATTGACAGGTTATATTTTTCAGTAATTTCAGAAAGGGCCCTGAGACTACATACAAAGTGCTTGACCCATCCTTGAATTAAATTCTTTCCCAATCCTTTTCTTTTAATTTAAAAGCAGCCAAGGAACAAGGAATAGGATACTATGAAAAGATTGTTCCCACTATGGTTTCTGGAACTACCTTAACCTAAATAAATAAAATATGATGTCTGAAATGTAGGTCTGTTTGAATCAACTCAGACAGGGTTTGAGATTATGACTTGAAAAATTCAAATCTGAACATTTTTAAATGTATTTTTTAAAAAGGGAATTGTCTATATTCTCTTCCAAAGAAACTGCCAGGAGTGTCCTGACTTGGGTTCTTGGGAAAGAAAAACTCTTGACTCCATTGGTGGAGTAAAAGTTTCACTTTTACTAAGTTCAAGCAGTTATAGCAAAATAAAAGCTGGTTCTGAGTATTCTCACACAAAGCCTGAATTTTCCCTCCCCCAGGTCCTACTCCTTTGAGCTGTCTGTCAATGTCCAATAATATTCAAATTAGATGTTTTGAGAACGGCTCTGAGATTTGGCGCCACTTTGTTGGAGTTTCACATTCCATTCTCGTGGCCTTGTCCTTGATCAGCTGGTGTGTTTCAGATTGACACCTCTGATTCCTGTCACTCTGCATTCCCCCCCCTTCCTAGTTTGCATTTTAAGCAGAGTAAACTGAAGATGGCAGGACTGACAGAAACTTCCAAATACATAAACTGCTTCATTGTTTCATAGAACCAGATAAAAATAGAAGAGAAGGTAGATCATTTAGAGGATATTAATTATTCCACATTTTAGTGCAAATCTACTAGTGGATGCATTTTGAAAATACTTTCTCTTCTCCACCCTCTACTCCTTTCAAGGCAGAGGTAGCAATAATAAAGGACAATACAAGAGCTCCAAATGATCTGGAAAAGAACCTAATAGAGACACTGGGTGAAACATTGCCATCGGAAGAGGAAAAAGGAAGGGGAAAGAGAAGAATATGTTCCAAGGTCTAAGATCTAATCCACTGAGAATTTGGTGCAAAATGAAGAAAGCAAAAATTGATATTTATATCATAAAAAGTCAAAAAAGGCCATTTTTATTCAAAATTTGAAGAAGCACAAAATCATGTCTTTATAAAACCCCTTCTTTTAAAAAGTGAATCTGACTGTTGTAAATGAATTTCCAACTCCAATTAAAAATATATATTTGTTTAAAAAAAAATCAGCCATTTTACTTTTCCACTCGCTTTGCTAAGCAACAGGTTTGATGTGATATTGAAGAAAGACCATTAGTTTCTTCTTTCAGATATGTGTTATGATTTTTGTCAAGGCTGCCTCTGGTCAGTTCCTAAAAAAGAAACCCTTGACTCCATAGATTCAGAGAAAGGGTACTTTTACTGGGAAAGAACTGATTGCAGCAAAAGTCAGGCAAGGTCTGAAGCAAAACACATGCAAAAGAACCCAAATTGAAACCAACCCCAGAACCCATCCACCCCAGTAGCCAGGCAACTAGAGTTCAGTCTTTGGCAAGGAAGATGTTTTGGGAATGTCTCTGGTTCAGGTGCATCACTTCTCCTTCATACATTCCAGGATGATTGGCCTTGAAGATGTTAAACAACCCAAGATGGCCTCTTTGAGTCCAGTTCTCTGCATCGCTTCTCAAAAATTCTAGTTTCATTTCCTCCAGGCTTCCCCTCCTAAATACTTATTGTTCCCCACCCCCACCCCATTTCCATGGCAGCTGACAACAGACTTGAAAGAAAGTGAAGGTGGCCAGGGTGACAGCTTTGCTGCCTAGTTTGATCGCTTGTTTTCTGGGACACCAGGACAATTGTCATAACTAGTTGGCAAAAATGGACCCTTCTGGAAATAAACCCACATACCTGGCACAACTCAGAGTGTTCAGTATTGTAGTTTGGAGACCATATCTGTGTGTGAGTCTGCAGAGGGAACTGAAGCAGATCTGGAGAACCACAATGCCATAAAGACAGGCAGGTGAAAAAAGCTACAATAAGAACTGATCTTTTGGGTCTTACCAACCTCCCCTTATGTTTACAGCAGTAAATAGTTGAGTCAGGGTTTGTCAATGTTATTCTGGCATTCATTCATTCTTTCATTCATTCATTCATTCATTGTCAAGAGACTTCACGTTTGCTCCAGTTGTGAAGAATTTAAAACCAAAGGCCCCCTTGACCCACTGTTTAGATTATTGAGAGCCATAATGAATTCCCAGATTGTGTTGATATGATCAGTGCAGTGGTGGGATTCAAATTTTTTTACTACCGGTTCTGTGGGCAGGGCATGGCTTGGTGGGCGTGGCAGGGGAAGGATACTGTAAAATCCCCATTCTCTTCCCATCCCACTAACTTGCTTTCCAGTTCCGTTCTCCTGTGCAGGGCACCAAAAGACCAAGCAGCTGGGACTCGGGAAGCAGAGAATAGATGGGGGCCAGTCAGAGGTGATATTCTGAACTACTCAAAATTTCCGCTACCAGTTCTCAGAACTACTCAAAATTTCCACTACCGGTTCTCCAGAACTGGTCAGAACCTGCTGAATACCACCTCTGAATCAGTGTGCAAGTACTCTATTACCACAAGATAAAACCAAGTTAACTCTTGTCTTTAAGGAACAAGAAAAGGAGTTGAGACCTGAGCAAATGAAACTCACAAAGCTCTTCATAACCACCTGCTACAATTTGTAGTTTGAAACAGTTTTCTTCATTGATTGCTAATGTGCTTTAGTGGATGATTTAGTTGAAGTGCTGATGAATTGAAGTACCAATTCCACATGGCTTGTAATCTATACCAAACAAGTACGTTCTTACCAAACACCTACAAAATCAGATCCTCTTCTACATTGGGAAGTACCAAACTACTATCCTAAAATCCCCAAATCTGTTTGAATTCCTAAATTCGAACTCCAGAACAAAAAAGACAAGAAAAGGGAGAATTAGCCAGTAGCTAATTTTATACACTGCCTTTTGATTATAAATTCATTGAGTACCATTATTTTCCACTGTATAGAATGATGAAGATATGTGAAATCCAATCCTGTTGCTTGCCCAGTTATGAACAAAGTCTATGTCTATGATGTCTTGAGTCTAGCTAACCAATCAGAAGTTAATTACCCCTCTTCTTAATGACCCTTGATGAAATTATTTGTATTTCACCTATTCAGGCCTGTTTGCATGGGTAAATTTGTCAAATGCTCCAGGGGACACTGTGACCTATATGAGTTTTTCACAATTTCCTTTTTGTTTATTGCAAAACTAACCAAGTCCAACATATTTGAGCTTTTAGTTCTTGGGAGAAATGTTATATCTCTTTATTGCTATTAACTTTTTTCCTAATGTATGTCCCTACACTTGGCTATGTTCACATAAAACTCCAATATGATGAAATGGGGAAAAAAATCTGGAATTTGTACTTGCTTTAGGTGTATCATTATCAGGAATCATTAACATTTGGACCAAAATGAGCTTCAAAAGACTCTGATACCTGTGGCTACCGAGGGCTCATTGATTCAAGGAGGCTTTAAGCTATTTTAAATTGAGACCATAGCAAGTTCAATAAATAAATTAAATGAATAGTGTCCTATGTCAGGATTTAAAATATAATCCTGCCAGGAAGTTTCCTTTTCTTAGGGGGAAAAAAAAAAGAACACTCCATCAATAACATGTAGAAAACTCTGTGAATACAAAATACAACTGAAAACAAATTGTCTAATGTTATAAAGAATAGATGGCACCTTTTGCAGACAGACTGAAGGATGCAGGTCAGATTTGTGCAGTGTTGGCAACGGTCCCCATAATAGATGTGGCCTGTTTGGCTGTCCCACCATTAATGCAGAGATCACCAGGGTACCTGGAGTTATTCTACTCTCTCTGTGGATATGTATCAAGCTGGCAATTCCCACATCCGTGGTCTATCACAGAGGTACATTTTGCCTACTTCTTTGAGCTGCTGTCCAATAAATGAGGCAGCATTCAAATTTTTTTTACCATTGGTTCTGTGGACGTGGCTTGGTGGGCATGGTGTGGCTTAGGGTGTGTGGCGTGGCTTGGTGGGCGTGACAGGGGAAGGATACTGTAAAATCTCCATTCCCTCCCCACCCATTAACCTGCTTTCCAGATCTGCTCTGTTGTGCAGAGCAACCAAAGAAGACCCAGCCAATGAGCTAGGAATTGGGAGGCAGAGAATAGATGGGGGCAGGGCCAACCAGAGGTGGTATTTACTAGTTCTCTGAACTACCCAAAATTTCTTCTACCAGTTCTCCATAACCTGTCAGAACTGGCTGAATACCATCTCTGAAATGAAGACAAGGCCATTCTGTCCCCATTTGCATCTAATAAACTAAGCTTCCCATTAAGATATTATTATATTGTCCTCAGCCCATGAATTAAATTTAAACAATCTTTAACGACAGGGTTTTGCTCCTCAGGCTGACACAAATCCACAGCTCCTTGAAGGTGTGCAAAATAGGATAGGGAAACAGACCAGCAGCTACTGGTCACTTCAGGGTGCCTTGGCTCCTGCCATTCTCTTTGGCTGTCCTCTGATTTTGGTATTTTCAACTTGAGTGGGGATATGGGAGACATAGTGTGCAGCTCTGCAGTCTGTTGGCAGCTGTTTAAGTGAGAAAGATGGCATGGGAGTTTTAAATGATGGCTGAACAAAACAAGATCTTCAATGACCTTTCCAGCAAGTGGGGTGAAAAGAATAGGTTTTTGCCTCTGCTATGACAGGTGAACAATTCTCTTTTGATACACAAAATAAAGCAGGACAAGCCAGTCAGCCACTTGTCAAACTTGTCACCTTTCTAAACTCCACCCCATCCGTGTGTTATTGTCCTGATTGGTGGATCACTCCATGTTGATTGGTGAAAATCAGAAAATGGGAGGGCAGCAAAACCAGAGGATTTTTTAAATTTTATTTTACTAAGCATTGGCTTAGCACACACTTCAGAGGTAATATCAGGAGAGCCCCCTTTGGCAGCAAACAATGGCAATGGTAACAATACATTTTACACCAGTGTGTTCTTTTGCCAATTCAAACATGTGGGAGACACTGTCCAGATATAGCTCAGAACTGGGGAAAGATCCTGTGTGAAGAATGGTGGGAAGAAGATTTGCCAACTGTGCATTTATTTTCCCACTTTATTTTTCACCCATAGGAGTGAATTGCAGCAAGGCATGGATGTGTGAATAAATAATTGTTCCAGAAAGCATGGGAAAATAAGCTTTTATGTTTTAAAAGCCAGCCATGACTATCAATAGGCCTGGCATTTTAACACATTTTTTTTAAAAAATGATGGCAAATACTCTTCTACCATCACTTGAAGATGAGGAACAATAGGATTCAGGTGCTTAGGTTTCCTCTTGCAATGATTTCAGGTGAAAATTTAATTCCTAACTCAGATTAGGACATGCCTTCTAATCATGAATTATCATATGGTTGAATGGAGGAGGAGATCGTGTTTTTTTCAATGCTATCAACCCATGGCATCCAAAAATGAGGATTTCGGTCACCTTGGATTTGACGGCCAGAAAGAATTGCATTTATTTTCCCTGGACTCTCTAAAGTATTCTCTAAAGGAGACAGTATCAAAAGCGCTCAAAACTCTATTAATTGTTTCAGGGATACACTTTCTGGAGTTGAAAACAATAGGATTTAGATTTAGTTTTGCATTGTTAAAGTTCATCACAGAATGGTGTGGTCTGTTGTGCTAATTACCCTGTTTGCTAATTTTCTACTTGCAGAGAGGAAGTTTGAATATTTATTATTTTATTTATTTAATTGCATCCTGACTTTATTATTTTTATAAGTAAGGAAGTGAACATATCCAATGGTCCTTTTTTCTTCTGTTTTTGCCCACAACAACAACCCTGTGAGTTGGTTGGGTGGAGAGAGAGTGATTGGCCCAAGGTCACCCAGCTGGCTTTCATGGTTACGTTGAGACTTTAATTCACATAGTCTCCTGCTTTCTAGCCCAGTCCCTTAACCATTAGACCATACCAGATCTCAATATAGTGCATTTTGAATTGAAATACTGTATTCTCTTTCCCTTTATTCTGTGGCAGGATCATGCTTTGCTTAGAACAAAATTCCTCAACTGTCCAGACATAACCAAAATATCACAAAAACAGATAAGAAAGAGAAGAAAAGAAGGAAAAGAAAAGAAAAGAAAAAAAGAAAAGAAAGAAAAGAAAAGTTTGAATTCTTTTGGAAGGTGTGCTGAGTCTCCAACTGCAAATATATTTATATGTATATCTCTGCTCTTCTCTCAAGAAATGTGAAAAGGATAAACACTCCATAAAAAACCTCCTGCCACAGAACCAAACATATTGAAATGACTTTTTATGGAGATATTGGGTGGGGAAAAGACAAAAGAAAAAATAATACATAAAGCTTGTTTTTCTGGAGGGTTCAATTATTTAGAATGCTGGTAGCAAACTTTGATTGATAAAGCTAACCTTTCCTTCCCTGGCTATAGTTTGATCACACAATGATGAGAATGAGTTAGAGAATGGAAGAATAATATTTGGATTTCAACACAATAATGAAAATGCAGAGACTGCCTTTGACTTTTACAAGGTGAGAAATGATTTCACATTTCCAATGTAGGGAGGCAGAAATCTCTTTTAAAAGCTAGTGAGGTTGGCTTTTTCAAATGTACTTCTATTATTTCCATTATTTACAAGATTACTTGATTTTTTTTTCCCCTGGCATCTTTCTCATAAAATATCAAAGACAAACCAAGCCAGAAAAACACAATTCTTTTCCATTGCATTAATGGCTCAATACCCAAGTGCTTTAATATGCAGATTGGATGCAAAAAATTGCTCAGGAACACACCCATGTGCTACTAATCCTGTCTTCAGATGAACCCTGATTTTTTTAAACTATCAACTTTGCATTTGTTTGATTACAGCCCAGAAACATCAGATGTGACTGCTGTGTATATGACAAAAACATTGTTTACAATAAGAATAAAGATTTTATAATCTTTATTCTTATTTGCTTGGTTTCCTGCTACAGTTAATGGGTCTTCTCTGTGTGCTTACTGTAGCATCTCCTCCCAGTCATACATTAATTAAACTTACTGATTTTCCCTAACTCTCTGCTGAATGAGTAACCCTTTCCCTTATGTTTTCTAACATATAAATGAAGAATATAATTTATCGTATTTCACTGGTGATAGCTGAACAGCTGCTTCTTAGAGGTCTGGTAACTCAGATTATTCTGGTCAGTCACATGGCATCATCTCACAAATGAATTAATTAATCCTAAATTGCCCTCTGCCCAACCACCGATCTGGCTTCCTTGTTATTCAAAAATACAGAAAAAGCATGGTAGAGATAACATAGAACATAGAATAATAGTGTTGGAAGGGACCTTGAAGGTCTTCTAGCTCAAGCAGGAGACCCTATATCAGGGGTGTCAAACTGGATTTCTTTGAGGGCTGGATCAGCATTGTACTTCTCCGGGGGCTGGCTGGGGGAGATGGGCTTGTCGCCTCCTACAGCATCCTGCTAGCCAAAACGGGGCCCTATTTTCACTGTCACAGGCACCATGGGCTGGTCCTTTGCTATTTCCATGCTGGTCCCATGGGCCAGATTTAAGCTCCCTGTGGGCCGGATCTAGCCCATGGGGCCTTGAGTTTGAATCCCTGCCCTATATCATTTCAGATTTGGAGCACTACCTTGTCAAAAGGTTTGTCTCAATTAAGAACGCAATGCAGGAAAAAACATTAGCATACTAATGAGAAGGTCAAGCTAGGGAAAGTCTTCTGGTTCTACAAATGCAAAGAATTTTGGTTTTGTTGAACTTTCATGCAGGCTGTCACATCTTTTATATTGGAGATTCAAGAAAATTATATTGACTGAGTTTCTGCATCGTTTAAGAGTGAAATGGAAGTTTGAAAGGTACTATTGTTGAAGTAAATACTGGCTCAGTCGAAGGGATATCCCTGCCTATGAGAAGTAGCCAATAAACTCCTGAAGCTATTCTGTAAAGCAATAAAGCACTCCAGCCCAAATGGATAAGAACACTTGAAGGGACACAAGAGCAGAGAAAGTGCTTATAAACTCCAGCAGGAAAAATGCACCAAGAGATCAAATGTGTAACAGGAAGGAAATGGGTAAAGGATTATGTCATCCATTTATGTCCTTAAAAGGGGGGTTGGTTCCTATTCTGAAGACAGGGCAATCAGACAATCCAATTAAGAACAACATCCGAAGCTGGTTTTATTTGTATAAGTCTTTTTCATATAAATGTTTTTTTCAAGCAGCTTACCTCAGTGCAGGATAGCATATATACATATGCATCAGTGGTGGGATTCAATAACTTTTACGGTTTGGTAAGCGTGGCTTGTGGGTGCACTTTGCTCAGGTGCACACACTTTGCATGCTTGCGTGCATCAAACATACACTTTGTGCAGGCGCAGAGGCATTTGCACAGGTGCGAAGGGATTCCACCTCACCTCCTGCAAGCCTGCACTCTCCTGGTCACTTCAGCAGCAGCTGTGCGACACTCTTCTGTGCCGCGCAAAGCAGCTGGACTTCAAAAGCAGAAGATAAAAGTGAATATGGGAGCCCAGGCAGGCAAATGGGCCCAACAGCAGAGTGGTGGAAAGAATCAGTTTGGTCTTTGCTGCTCATCGCTGCTACCAGCTTGGCAGAACTGTGCTGAATCGGTAGCCTACCAGCACTGATATGCATAAAGATAAAAGTGTTTCCTGTTGAGCTGTGTCTGACTCTAGGGAGCAGTGTTCATCTCCATTTCTTAGCTCAGGGAGCCAGTGTTATCCAAAGATACTTCCATGATCATGTGGCCAGCATGATGATACCATTGAAGAGGTACCTATTTATCTACTCTCATTTGCATGCTTTCAAACTGGTTGGTTGGCAAGAGCTAGGGTAACTAATGGGATCTTGGATCTTGGACCGGGCTGTCAATTTTACAGCATCTTTAAGTGTTGAGCCACCACACACATCCCATACATAAACATTTACACATACCATCAACAATAATTCATTATAATCTATATAGATTCCTGATGGATTTTGGTATCTTTTACATATTTCCACGTTTAGTATAGTGGTTATAGTATACATATTCACAAACCATTACTGATTTTTTTAAGAAAGCTTCCCTTGTTGCATAACCACTGACTCTAGCAGAATGTATGTCTCCAGTCACACAAGGTCCCACAGAAATAGGAGAGGGTGCTTTAAAAAAAGATTTGCCTTGTTTTCACTGCCATATGTGTGCTGTAAATAAATGAACATGAAAGATAAACCCACCCAGCTTAACAAATGTACTCTCCTACCTGCTAGGCACTGGAACATGAACAAAATGTCATCGTGATCAAAAGGATTAGTCAAAAGACAAGTCTTGTCTAACAGAATGGTCATGTATATGAGCTGATTAGTTCTAAAGCCATTTTCTGATATTCAGTGATATCAGCGATCATGCTCTAAGTCATTATTCTCAGCAAATGGTGTTTGAAGATGTGAGGTGATTTTCATTTCAGAAAGCTGTATGAACTCAAAATCATCAGGGGAAACTTTATTTTCTTTTCCCTGTTTGATACTAAATGTGAAAGCCAGTGATCACTTTCTTGGAGAAAGGTTGCACACATATATGCTCGGTCCTCAGTGACAATAACATCAAGTGATAACACGTGCTAAACAAGCTGTTATAGATCAGGCACCACAGGTAGGCTTTCCATATGACCTTGCCTTACTTCAAGCCAAATGCATTTCTACAGAACCAATTCACACCTTCTACTCTAGGTTAAAGAGTGATAAAGCCACTGAATATAGGGATGTTGCGTAATGGACATACTTGTGTGAATCAGTCTCTATTCCACTCTAGGAGGTGACAAAACATCCTGAAGAGCCAAAAATTCAACCTAGGGTTGAGTTCCTATGAATTGTTCGTGCTGCGATGTTACTCTGTGCAAAACTGTATAATTTATCATTTCAGTAGGACTCAAGTAATATGGAGTTATTTTCAAACAGCATCTAAGACAAAGATCCTATGGATAGGTTAATAGCAGCATTTTGCAGATATGGATCCATGCTAACCCTCTTTTCAAGTGTTAAACTTTATGTTGCACAATCTCTTTTATAATAGTAATTTTATTAAAGATTATAATTTACAACAATAAAAACTAATACCAAGTTTTAAAAAATAAAAGAAAAACAAAAGAAAAAATAAAGAGTATAGTAAAAACAAAAAGAAAAAAGAAATATATAAATGATTATTCCATCATAACAAATATAAACATTTTTGGTAACTTATCACATTTTCTTAAAATGCATCAAATGATATCGTCTGCCCATATTCCATATCTTATCTATAAACAAACCCATAACACTCCACCATTTCTGTCCTGATGTCAATGAAAGAACATTAAGTGTTACATATTTATTTTAATCTTGATCAAATAAAGCAACTTTATATTCCTTCTTTTTTCTTCTAACAATCTTAACCCTTAAAACATTTTATTTATTTTCATGTTTTCTTTGTCCTTAGTTACAAAATAGATTAACAATCCTATTTTGTAAATCTAATATAGGAAAAATATTTAGGTCACTCCCTGGGTTAGTTAGTTGAATATCCCTTTTAATTATTAAGACATCAGTTAATTTTCTTTTATATGTCCAGTATGATTTTCTATCTACCTTCAAATCAGCCTCAGTCATGACAGATAATACTTGTTCTGCTTTGATAACATCTTTTAAACATAGTGTATCTATAAAGGCAGACAGTCTTAAAATTAACTTTTGTGTCCATTGATCAAAAATATACTTCAATATGTCCAAAAGTAAAATATTTTGCTCAATTCTATATTAGTAAGTTGAGTTTGAATGTTCTTGTCCTTTAATTAAAACCTTTAGCTTAGATACTAATCTCTAATATTATTTAGAATATAAAATTAAAGAAAGCCTTTTTCCAACAGGAAAGACCCTTTATAATACATTCCAAAATCTTATATCAAATTTATCTGGACCATTAGTCTGTGTAACTTTCTAAAATCAAAATTTTAATAATCCTTTTGCTGTTTATTCCAAAAAATAAATAAGTCCTTGAACTTGTATTTAAAACATATTTCAAAAAAATTAAAGAAAACTCATCTAGTGCTATAAAGCTTGTTATTTGAAATATTTTTAATATTTGAAAAGTAGTTAATGAGCAATTTCTAAAAATGGCTAGAAAAGGAAGTTCTGTATATGACCCAATGTCCACTTAAAGGCACTGACTACAGTTTAATATGTCTCTTCCAGAATCGCTCAGAGTTCTAAACCCACCCCAGATCAATGTCTTGCAGCTTCCTTGTGAGGAATAGCTGCCTGGAGCACTTAGTGGGCCACCTCAAGTTCTTTCCTTGTTCAGAGAAAAATTATGAAGAGCTGGTCTACTTGCTAGCTTTTCATTCTAGTGTAATCATCAGCTCTGTTTTTCACGGGATTTATCATTTCCCCCCCAAAAGTCCAAAACATAGAATCTCTCAATTAACTACATTTCTTTTATTCATTTAGCTTATTTCCAAGAAATCCACGCCTCTTTGGTTGAAAAGCTAATTAGCTTTCCAAGCAGCCCCCTGCATGATGAAACAGTCAAATTAAATCACAACTAATGAAACAAAAATGAAGAAGCCTAAAGAACTGTAAAATCACAGGTGAAAAAGCAGCCAATTCAAAAAAATAGGTAACAGTATATAAAACTAGAACAAAGTAGCAGATTGAATACCAGGTACAAAATGTGACAAAATATTCCAATCTTTCTGTGTGTGGGGGGGCGGGGGGGCTGCTAACAGGGTTTAATGATAAGGAAAATAGCCAAATCACTCTGAGGAGATGGAAACCACCATTAAGAAGGCTTTCTCTATAGTCAGGATGAGTCTTAACTCAGAGAACAGAGGAAGAATGATATGACCATAACCTCTGTGAGGTTCCGTGTTGGAGTTGTCAGGTTTTCATGCAGTAGTTATTTTTACAAAACAGTTTATTTTTCTTCTTTAATGCCAATGCCCCAACAGGTTAAATCCTCCCAATTGCAACTTTTAAGATGCACACCTCACTACCTAGTATTTGTTGTAAGCCAGATCCAAGTATAAGGAACATAGAATCTTTTAATAGAAGAATTTCCAGATCTGAATTCAGAATGTTTTATTTCTTCTTTTTAATAAAAGCCTATATTTATTTCATATACATTGCACTAAACAACTGCATAAATTTCTCCAATCATTTAAAAATAAACATACAAATATAATAGTCCAGGACAGAAAAAGAGAAGATGGGAGGGAAGGAGAAAGGAAATGAAAACCAGCTACTTAAAAAAAAACACCCTTAAATATCAGATATATATTTCACACTAAAACCTCCCTGCATATGATCTACACAAGTTGTTACCTTTCAAATATGGGGAAGCATACAATGTGTGGCCACAGATTGCATTTGATCATCCCTAAAATCCTCAGATCCTCTCCATAAGTTGCAAAAAGATAAATGTCCATGTAATCAGAGGGATGAAAATGACTGAATATAATTGAGGCAATAGTTCTATTCAATTATTATAAAAATAATTTAAATTATATGAGGACCCAGATTGTTGGAAGCAATATGCCAATTCTGTAAACTGCTTAGAGAGGGTTGTAAAGCATTGTTAAGTGGTATATAAGTCTAAGTGCTATTGATATTAATATTAAACTTTCTTACCAAACTATTAAATGTCAGCAGCACCAAAAAAAAAACCTCCTCTGGATCTGCGATCTATGGAAAAGCAACTCAACTGTATAAGCTCTGGTTTATGCCTTGGTTTAGACAGAACTGAATCTTAGACAATCCTGCTCTCTGGAGAATTCTGGGAGCTCCAGACTTAAAGTTACTAAGGTTGGAGACCCCTGGTATATAAGCCTAAATGTTATAGCATTTACATTAAATTAAAACATTTTTTGATTTGTCCTAATGATATCTACTTTTTGACATTTACTCCCTAGAGGATACAGCATGAAAGTGATCTATAGAAAGAGTCTCTAAATATAACATTTTCCTTAAGCTTTTTGGCTCATTTTGATAAGGTACTTTTAACAATAAGACTAATACTATTTCAAGTGTGATGATTATACGATGTATAGATTCCTTGTGCTTCCAAATCATTTGAATGTTTTGTATTTAATATTTTATCTCTTTTAAGCATGCTCCATTGACAAAATGGCATAATAATAAATAAACAGTATTAAATATATTCACATAACCTTGTAGTCATTTTGAGAAATATTCCTTAACAGGTGGACATTTACAGATACAGATACATATTACAGAGGTTTATTTATTAAATTTATACACCTTTCATCTTAACATCAAAGGTATTGCTTCTCCTTAGACATTGTTTTTTAACCTTGAAAACTTTAAGATGGCTGCTGACTGGGGAATTCTGGGAGTTGAAGTCCACACATCTGAAATTTGTTGAGGTTGAGAAGCATTGGCTGACAGTCTCTTTTAATTCCCCATACTGTTTGAATGCATTCTTTTTGGCCCTCAATAGTCCCCCTCGGCTTCCTTTTTTTATATAGCTCTCCGAGTAAGAATCTTAACAATAATCTGTATTCAGAAAAAAGCAACCTTTCTCTTGAGTAATAGATTAAGTAATAGATTTTCTTTTTCCTGTAATTTCTGTACAGACTAATGCAGTCTCGTGGAGATCTGCAGAGAGATGCTCTGAAATGCACCTCTGTTTATATACAAATAGATGCAATTTAAGGATCAGATTCATCACAACCTTGTAGAATGAGCAATCAAAGAGGCAAAACGGGTGTAGATATTCTGTTCATCCATGCCACATCGTTCTCAATTCAGAAGGAATGTTTTCTTGCATTCTCTCTGGAGCAGAAAGCCAGAGCTGGTACAAGCATGATTTTCCTCTGATCAAGCTGGTCTCACAACAGTAATTTCTAACTTGAAATATCAGTAGCTCTATTGAGGCCTTTGTACTTTGCAGTGTGTCTTAGCTACTTAGCTTCTCCAGTGCTGATCCTTTTGTGTTTGAAGTTTCAATTCTCTTTCCTTGTTGCTCTCATGATTAATTATTTCAGTCTGGGTAGGGTTTTTTTCCTTTCTTTCTTTTTTTAAAGTCTTTTCATCTCTGAAAGTTGAAGGAGTATAAATCTCCAGATGTTTCCACAATGGTTGAAATACTTTTGAACATATCTTCTGATTGCTGCTTCATTTAAATGCTAGATAAGTGTTGGTCCAAAGTATAGTCCCTTTTTAAAGATCCTTATGTAAAGTGACAATAGGCTATTAGGGGGGAAAACATGATTCCTTTTGTTACCAAATGGGTCAACTTTATTTGCCATGTGTAGTTTTTTTCCTGGAATTAAGATTTTTGTCTAGCAAGTATTTGCAAAGACCAAGCTTACATATAATCAGGCAATAAAATCAGATGTAATTTGATTAGCCTTCTTTTCTTCTCAAATCAAAGGACAATTTAGTCATCCAAGTTACCCCATTTAATTAGGACATCCAAAAGCTGAATGAGAAAAGATTCCAAGTCAGGCATTGGTCTAAGCAATGACAAAATAAATAAAGAATCTCTCATTAACATTTCTTAAGTTTAACTGTAAAACCATTTAAATATTAAGTTGAACATAAGATTGTACCATTATAGGTAATATAAAATATTTTCACATAAAATCACTTACCCAACCAAGTAAAACACACATATTTGGACTCAAGAAGCCTAAATTACATATA
Source organism: Pseudonaja textilis (assembly GCF_049901715.1). Taxonomy (NCBI): domain Eukaryota; kingdom Metazoa; phylum Chordata; class Lepidosauria; order Squamata; family Elapidae; genus Pseudonaja; species Pseudonaja textilis. Next base: position 196,015,646 of record NC_141991.1, on the reverse strand, counting down.
TTATTAAAATATCTGAGTGAACAGAAAAGTCTCACCTATAGTTGAGAAGAAGGGATGGTGCAAGATAAATCAAAGTTCAACCTAATGCTTTGAACCAAGTTCAGATAATTAAAGAGCAATAAATATCAGTTTTCACTTATTGGTACAGGGTATTCTTTCATCTGGTCTCTCTATATGTATTTGTTTAATTTTCGACAATATTTTCCCCAAACTTGCCTTCCTGATTTTTTACATTAAATAATAATATTTTACAAAACCTCAACCATGGAATATGAGCCATTGAATGCAGATTCTGGAGAAGATCATCCTAGCACATCTGGAGGAATCAAAATCAGAAATATTGGGAAATAAGAGAAGAATATGGAGAAGTTATTTGAAGGCAACACTCTTTCTCTCTGCTCAGGTGCAGTTCTTTTCAATTTGAGATATTTTTTATGCTTTTTATGAGACAATTTGAGATATTTTTTATGCTTTTTATGAGACATTTCCAAAGTAAAATATCACATCTTTGTTCTGATAAGTATTATACTATAAAGCAAGGTGCCCAACCTTGGCAATTTTAAAACCTGTGGACTTCAACTCCCAGAATTCATGACAGACTGGGGAATTGAAGTCTATAGGTCTTAAAGTTGTCAAGATTGGACAGCCTTGCAATAAATTAAATCATTGATTTACTAAATCATAGCGTGGTGGACTTTGCTTGGAATTTTCTACATCTATTAGCATTTTTACCCAAATGACATAAATGATACCGTATATGTCATTTCCATAACTTTACTTGCATAATTACAAACTTTGTGTAAATTGACATAAATGATATCATTTGCATAATTTGCATTATGTTCTAACACAAATCACTGTGGATGATACTCACCAACTTAATGGAGATTGATTAATAATGCTTTCCATCACCTCTCATTAATTGAGATTTCATAATATTTGTGTCCTCATACAATTCTTTCAAATAATCATGAACATGAAAGGAAGGTCTATTTATTAAATCAAAGATTGGATCATAATACTTCCAATGCATACTTTCAGATTATTTAAACCATACCTGGAATGCTCTCAAAACCAACAGAAAACAAGGAAAACTTTATAATATTAAGAATGGATATCACCATGTCTTCAATATCGTGCTACATTCACAGATTGAGATATGTTACTATAATGCTCCAGTGACAGAAATGATCAGACTTGGTATAAAATATATTTATCTATATCTCTCTGTATTTTTGTCTATGTCCATCCTGCTGTTCATTGATAAAACAGTTCTCATGTTTTTCAAGGTTAAATTATGGTACTCTATCCAGTTCATGTATAAGAAAACACTTTTTGAAGAGTGCTTGAAGGTCTATTATTAACAAGCCAAAGGGATCTCTTTTTTTTGCTTGCAGTTACTGAATAGAAAAGCAACTCCAACATGATGCAGTGTGAAAAAGTGCAGCAATCTTCACACATTTGATTATGACGCCTGTTTCATAAACCTCAGTCTAGTTCCTGATTAAAAAAAAATAAGTGCAGTCCAGGGCCCTTCTTTGTACTATAAGTGAACATATATTATCTTTTTCTCCATTGTCTATATAGATTCTGTTGTGACTAAAATTTGATATGGCTGGATATGGGTCCCTGAATTGTATCATTCTTTTCTTAATGTCTTCAAGTGGCTCCCTTTAAAAAGATGAGATATTCTGTCTACTTAAGCAGGTATGTGGTGTGCCTATTTGTTGTTCCTTCAGAAAATGAATAACCAATAGAAGAAATATTTGTACCTTGAGCTTGAACTATGCGGCCCATGGTGTTCTCTGAGCTTGGTGGTTTTCTTGAAAATGTTTTATTATCCCAGTAGATAACACCATCAGTGCTAGAAAAAAAAAGGAGTCTGCTGAGCATACCCTTTTAGCACTGATGATGTCACCTAGTTAGATAATGAAACATCTGCAAGAAAACAGCAAAGTTCAGAGAGCACCAAAGACTTCATGGAAATCAAATCATTGGACCAGCAGCTGAGAAAATCAGTAGCAAAGGGTTCAGGAAATGGGATGGAAAATATGCTCTTCAAAGTTTCAAGGCAATGGCATCATCCTGAAAACTACTTTAAGGGTATTGTTCATCTGCCCGGTTATTGTTATTCAGAGAAGTTACTTTGGTTGGAACTTCTACTAAAACCAAACAGTGCCAGCAAAGTGGCTTCTATGCATTCACAGAACTGCTTCAGTGCTTTGCATAGAGCTGATGAGCATCTTATGTTTCTTTGCTCACTTTTACTTGCCAATATCAATTAGGAACTCAAAGTTTTTCACATAATTGCCTGATTAGTTCTTCTCAGCCAAACATAAGATTTACCTTGATTTATGGGTATGATGATGTATAGTCAAACTTCATGCAGTCAGCATAAATGTACTATCAGAAATAATTAATGAATTGTTGTTTTATGAGACAAGCCTGTTAACTGCCTCTCCCTCCAAAAGATGAGAATACCAATTTCTGCTTGAACGTTTCAATCCAAGGAGTAAAACCTCCCAAAATTACCTATTAAAATGAAGACCAGTTTCTAGAGATAGAAATTTAAAAAGTACAATTCTACATATACTATTCAGGGGTGCATTAGGAACAAAAATGGAAATATATTATTAAAAGCAACTCATTGCAGAGTTGCAACAATCTAACCTTGTTATTATTATATCAGCATTACTAAACAGAAAATGGGCCAAACAATTGGTCGAAAAAATGTCTAGACTATATGGCAGTTAGATCCTGCAAAACGCGTTTATTGTTGAGACAACGAACTGCCATACAAGCAACTATGCTAAGAAAAACAGATTATATTTTAATATAGAACATCAATCTATTATTAACAATTAATATTATCTACAATGATGTTATTTATCTGATGTTATTTACCATTAACCAGCGGAATGGCTTGCCTTCAGAAATTGTAGATACTCCTTCACTAGAGGCTTTTAAGAAGAGACTGGAAAGCCACTTGTCTCCTGCTTGAGCAGGGGTTGGACTAGAAGACCTCAAATGTCCCTTCCAACTCTGTTATCCTGTTCTGTTCTACCCAGATAAAACAAGGCAAAAACTTAGAAATATTTTTCTTACATTTTGCTATTTTCAAGTCAAATTTCAAAAGTAAGAGAATAAGATTATATAACTTGTTCCTCATGCTAAATGCATAATCACTCCAGCTACTCTACACTTGGAAGAATGCTTTTAAAAGTCTAGCTCAAAGTTTTCATTTCATTTGCTATATTAGAAATCATCCTGAAAATTGTCAGTGATATAAAAACAAAAACATGTAAGCATTTATCCCTGTAAATAAAATCCCAACCTGAATAAGATCTCAAGCAACAATTCTCAATTAATTATTTCATACAGAAAACAAAAGAAAACATCTTATTCATATGTCTGTCTATAGACAGATGTGTTGAATGGTTTGATTTCCTAATGCTACTGGGAAAAAATACAGTTTTATATTTCTTATGTGAGGAAATTAATATTCAATTTGTAGAAATACACTAATATTGAATCAGGATACTATCCTGAAAAATGGTGGTTTTATGGAAGCATGGCAAGGTTTTATGGAAGCATGCTCATGAACAGGTTTAAATTCCATATAACAATATTTAGGATGTTACTGAATTATGCATGTTAATGATAAGCTGCTATTTCTGTTATTAAAAACATTTTAAATAAAGTAATAAAATTATATGAATGCATTTTTGCAGTTTTTACTTCATGTGGATGAAAGCCAATAGGCATTCCAGGGATCAGCTTAGGACAAGTTGATCTTTTCAGAATTCCTTCATTTCCAAGCTGTTCCACCCGGTGGCTTCCTTGGGGAAACTGGAATCTCCTATTTAAACCACTGTTTAACAGAAACAAAGAAAGAGCATTTACTGAATGTCTGTAAATTGCTTTTCTATAAAAAAAAAATACAATCATTTAATTAATAGTGCTAATTGCTAGATCAATAGACAATATCAGAGAAATATTTGGCTGGAACTGAAATGGTTTTTGAACTGGAGCCAAAGCAAGTAACAGCAAACTATAATTACAAGTTATTCTGTTTCATCAGGAGGGCAGAAAAAAACTAGTAAGGGCAAGTAAAGTCATTTCTGTCCTACTTACTGTTATCAGAGGAAGGATAAGGAAATCACTGGTGTTGTGCCACATGGTGTTCTGTCTCCTGATCTGCTGTGCCCTCTTTAACCATCATCAGGTGGGATTATGATAGACATGGTTACAAGAACCATTTTAGAGGCATCTTGAATTGGTTTGGCAAGACATGGGAGCTTCCTTGGCAATCCAAATCAAGATGCCTCCAAAAGTGGCTCCCGTAACCATGTTTATCATTATCCCACCTGATGTTGCCAATATATTTATCTGGCAGGGGAGATACCATGATCGTGAAGGTGTTTTTTCCAGGGTGAGTCTCATGCATTGCTCTCTGGGTGTACTGACCCCTTCAATTTTCCTGAATGTGGATACTCAACTACATAATTTGTGATGGGGCGGACTGCATTCAATTTTAATTATAATATTTACATTTCTAAATTGTGAGCCACCCTGAGATGGGTAGCTGTAGATATTAAATCAAATCATATCATATCAAATAAAATCAAATAAAATCAATAAATGTACAAACCTATTGTAAATGTTTACATCTTGCTTCATAGAACCGCTTTGTCATTCTACCTTTTAAAAATGTTTGTCACTGTTTAGTGACAATTTATAGTAATGATAAAGTAACAATCCATGAGATTTACTTGCAAATAATTCACTTGGGATATGTATTATCATACTGAGAGTTCTTTTGTGGACACAAGCTTAAACAAATACCTTTTTATATCCTGCCTTCTGTGCTTGAAAGTTTCAAGTGGCTACTTTAGATCATGTACATAAAAATCTTACTCTCTATATCAGGGGTGTCAAACTCAATTTCATTGAGGGCCACATCAGGGCTGTGGTTGATCTCGGTGTGTGTGTGTGTGTGTGTGTGTGTGTGTCCAACTGGGTGGGCATGGCCAGCTTGACACCACTCCCCAAACTGCTGGCATGTTTCCTCTTTGCATTGCGTAGACCGAGGCGAAGTTACTCTGGCCAAATCTTTCCTCTTCTCATTGGGTAGACAAGGACGTCCCCATGGGCCAGATTCGATCACATCAAAGGCCTTGAGTTTGACAACCCTTCTCTATATCATCTATACAAGGACATCTGTAGGAGCAGGTGGTCCTACAGTCAAGATTGTGGTAGCAATTCAACAATTGAGGCCTGCCCATTTTTGACATGGGTTACATGGTGCTTGTAATGGAAGAAGGAATAAGCTTGAGGAACAGGAAGATCTGCAACCAAGACAATGGCCAGATAAAAGAAATTTGAATCCAGGCCAGATTTGTAACCCAATTTAGCTGAATATTCACATTACTGTTAGTATGAAATTGGAAAGAGAATTAAGAGGCTATTTAATGTGATATTGAATGATATACCAAAACTTTGAAATATATCAATTTATGGTGTTTGAGAAATTTATCAACTTTGGAGTGTGCTGAAAACAATCTACATTTTGGAAAGAAATGACCATTTTAAATCTTAGGTTGAAGCGATGTGTCTGCTTTCAATTTTTAAATTGGTTATTTATCAGTGTAATGAAAATACTGATAAATATGATTCTGTGTACGTTGAATCATTATTATGTATTGCATGTGTATAGTTTGCTTTGGGGTTTCTTTCCTTTTGTACTTCCTTGTTCATTTTCTTAATTTTAATGAAAATGTGTTGATGCCATATTGAAAGTGGCTGCTCTGTGTTACTATGATAAACAATACTGGGAAGATTGTGTATGTGTGAGAAGGTATTTGTGTTCATTTATATATTGAAAGACATGGTTGTGTTCTACTCTGAGCTTCTACATAATTTTTCATGTAGTGAAACCTTGTAACATAAAACACCATTATGAGGTTTTATTTTACTTTCAAAGAACATCCCTATACTCTTTGAATTTCCACTTCAAGCAATTTGTTTCTTTTCTTTTATCATAGTTTCTCTCCCATCTTCTTCTAGAGAGGAGCAGAAAAATCTATTATTACAACATGGATTTTTACTTTTGCTTCTTTTTCTTTCTAAATCAAAATGATGTTCAATCCTTTGAAGTCATTTGTTTTTTGCCTTTAATTACAGGTTCACTCTTTGCACTGTATATTTATATCAACATCCTTTTACTGTCTCCCACCAGAATGTTTCATCTTCAAGAACCTTCTCTGTTTTTGCCTAACTTTCAAGCACTTGTTTTTGTTTTTTATTTTTTGCTATAATTGAAGGGCCTACACAACAATCAGGTTCATTTTAGGAATATGCAACTTGTCATCATCATGTAGGAACCATAACTCTTCTTTCTGAAGAAAGGAAGAACTGGCTGCATACAGCTACCGCATAATCCATAGGCCAGGAACACAGTCCATCTTAACATCCTGGGTGATAGGATGTTTGGTGTGTGTCTATCTCCGGCGAGGATGCCCAGCAAAGGTTTGTGGTCGGTGATCAAATTGAATTGTCTTCTATAAAGGTATTCATGGAAGCGCTTGACTCCTGAGACTGCGACAAGAACTTCCTTGTCAACTTGGCTATAGTTTCTTTGCGTTTTGGATGGTGTTTTTGAGTAATATGCTATGGGGGCTTCTTTCCCATTGGGTAGTCGGTGGCTGAGGACTGCTTCAATTCCATAGGGAGAGGCGTTGCATGTGAGTATCAATGGTAGCATCTTGCTGTATTGTATGAGAACGCTGCTAAATGTCAGGATGTTTTTAATCTTTTTGAAAGCCTTGTGTTGCCCCCATCAGCCTTGTGTTGCCCCCAGCAGCCTTGTGTTACCCCCAGGCCCAGGTGGTTGTTTTATCTAGCAGTCTGTTGAGCGGTTCTGCGATGGTCACCTTCTGTGGTAAGAAAACCGCAGAAGTTGAGTAACCCCAAGAAGTTTTGCAGTTCCGTTTTGTTTTGTGGGGTGGGGGCTTCCCATATCACCTTCAATTTCCCATTTGTGAGTCTGATGCCAGATAGTCTATCAGGAAACCCAAAAACTCCACTTGGGGGAGGGTTACGTGGCACTTATTCCTTTTTAATTTCAGTCCGGCTTCCTGGAATCTGCCCAATACTGTCCTCAGTCTCTCTATCAATTGCCCCCTGCTTTCAGCCGAGATGATTACACCGTTGAAATATGGGATTACCCCTGGACTGTCGTGCAGTAGCCTTTCCATAATGCTCTGGAACAGGCTGGGGGTGATGCTTACACCTAACTGCAGGCTTACCAGATTTCACCTTGTGCACTTCTTTGTCATCATCCTCGCTTGCTTCAGAGGCCTTTGTTTGGGGTAGTGATTGGCCTTGGTTGCATGGACCCTCCCTGTCCCTCTGATCCACGCTGCCAAGTTATCAGAAAACTCAGCAGCTCGTGCCTCAACAATGGCTTCCTTGAATGAGACGTCCTCCCAGACCAAGAGTCTCTTTTGTAGCATTTGATCCCTCATTCCCAGGATGATTCGGTCTGGGATCATCCCTTCTGTGTCTGGGAACCTGCAGGTTTTTGCTTTTTTTTTTTTTTGCTATTTTTTTGCTATTTTCCGCAGTACAAATGTGTTTATTGTCTCCCCCTCTCTCTGGCTCTGCATGTAAAATTTGTGCTTGCCAGGTTGGAGGGAGAGGGGATGTAATGTCCCTTGAGTGCCCATTCTAGTTCATCCCAGGATACACTCTGCAGGTCATCCAATATGAGGGCATCTGCCATTTCATAGTAGGTAAGGAATAAGGCTTTTTTCTGTGCATCGGGGCTGCTTGGAGTCTGTTGACTTCTAGATGCAGGTCGAATCAGCCCATGTATGAGGACCATTTCTCCTTTACCAGGTCGTAGGGGATCGACATCGAGCAGTGTGTCAGGCTGGTCGAGCGTTGTGCCATGTTGGTTGGCGGGGTTACGATCGTTGCAATGGCTGATAAAATGGTGTCTGAATCCCATGAAATGGCCTTTGTTCTCTCCACAGGTCAGGATCCCACCTTCATTGCCAGTGTTAGATGGGCCTGCGGGAATAAGAGGCAGGAAGCAGCAGGAGCAGGTAAAACTCTTTTTATTGCTGTTTAAGTAAAAAGTTGCTCAGCCGTGGCAGGCGCCGGCTTTTGTAGCCAGCACTGTCCAGAGCTTCAGCCCCTGATGGGACTTTATTTCTCCCACCAGTGGCTAGGCCAATGAGTAGAGTCTGCTAGCCGATTCCACTCTATGGCCATATTTGGTAATACTTAACAGTGTTGCCCATAATAGTCTGGTTTGCAAAAGGAAGCTGAAAACTTCAGTAGTAAGGCACATCCTGGGACTGTGAAGACTCTATTATTGTCAAGGGAAAGGCAGCCTCATCAGTAAACTGATTGTCTTTGCAGGAACAACAGCTGGAGGCCAGTTCCAGAGGTGAGCAAAAAAGAATGTAAATGAGAGGAACATGTAATGCAGTTCAATTGGACACAGCTACGGCAGAAGACTTTTCAACCACTTAACATCTGTTTTTAATTTTCTGAACATGTTCTTTTCAAATTCCATCCTTTGCACCCAACCACAAGTCCATGTGATGAGCCACATTGGACATCTTTGCAAGTGGATTTTATTGCAAATTATTGTATATATATTTTTCTTCCTTCTTTTTCTTAATTGATTTTTCAAAGAGTTCGCCTGTCTTTTCTGCTTATAAAATAAATAACCAGCACTGAAGTTTCAAAGCATTCTTGTGGGCTATGGCTATGGAGTCTCAACTTGATGGTTTAAAAGCAGCATAGTTAGATGTCTACATGTTCATTACTTAAACTGAAGCCAAAACTTTTGCATCCAATTTATCAACATAGACTGTGCATTAAAAAGAAGGCAACTAGCAAGGACAGGGCAGAGGGAAAATATATTTTGATAGTCATCCCCTCTCCATACAGACTATTCAGTTCATTCCTTTTGTATCCTTAGAGGTTTCCTAAGGAAAAAAACATTACATTCTTTGGCAATTCCCAGATTTTAACTTTGCTGCATTGTTTTTTCTTTCTCTTTTCTCTTATGTGAAGGTTTAAAACGGAGATTCATGAATTAAACTTTTTTGCTTCAAACCCCTACATTGTAAGAGAAAAGCAGCTTTGTAATTTAAAGACTATCTCATAAAAATAAATATGATGATCTGAGTTCCATTCTGAAACTGAACATGAGCAGAACATGATATGAAACACCTGTTTATCCCACTGTATTGCGGAGTGCAGTGGAAATATAGTAATTACTACATTTGAGAAGAAAATAAGTCAAGATAAAATAAATGTAGTTAACAAATTATCATGGAAATAAATCAGGATTCCTTGGGATTAGATTCTATAGCATAATATCAGGAGACAATTTAGAATCACACATTTCTATAGAATAACAAATGATTTTTAGAAAATAATGATATCACTCTGACCACTTGAGTCATTATTTGAGAGAAAATTGGTGCAGTCTAATATGCTAAGAATGAACGTTAAATTTTAGACTGATCATATTTTTGTTTTTACTCCAATACTGAATGGTCCTGTGATCATCTAATAGAGTATAAATAAAAAAAAATAGAAAAATAATTGTAGCAATGAACTTAAATAATAACAAACTTAAATAATAAATCAATATTTACTTAAACTGAGCTGTAATGGTGCAGTGGTTAGAATGCAGTACTGCAGGCTACTTCTGCTGACTGCCGGCTGCCAGCAGTTTGATACTTCAATTCCCACCAGCTCAAGGTTGATTCAGCCTTCTATCCTTCCAAGATCAGTAAAATGAGGATCCAGATTGTTGGGGGGCAATATGCTAACTCTTAAACCATTTATAGGGGAATGTAAAGCATTGTGAAGTGGTATATAAATTTAAGTGCTATTGCAATTACTAAACAGATAAACAGAAAGACCACAGGTGGGCAAAAAAGCAGTGAAAGTGGGAGCAACATCCAATTTTCTGTGGCTTCCTCATTGACTCTTAAACGACTTAAGTAAAAGGTAAAGGTTTCCCTCGTACATATGTGCTAGTCGTTTCTGTCTCTAGGGGATGGTGCTCATCTCTGTTACCAAGCCAAAGAGCCAGCACGGCCCGAAGACCTCTCCATGGTCATGTGGCCAGCATGACTAAATGCCAAAGACGTATAGAACACTGTTACCTTCCCACCAAAATGGTCCCTATTTTACTACTTGCATTTTTACATACTTTTGAACTGCTAGGTTGGCAAAAACTGGGACACGTAAAGGGCGCTCACACTGTTACGCGATGCTAGGGATTTGAACTGCAGAACTACTGACCTTTCTGATCAACAAGCTCAGCATCTTAGCCACTGAGCCACTGCATCCCTTACGTAAACCACTTAGAGGGGACTGGGAAGTGGTATATAAGTCTAAGTGCTATTGCTAAACAGATAAACGGAAAGATCACAGGTGGGCAAAAAAGCAGTGAAAGTGGGAGCAACTTCCTGGGACTTCCTGTGGCTTCCCCATTGATGTAGCTTGTGGGTGGCTGGCATAAGCTTCAGAAATCACAGTTGTATGATTGTCACAATGCTGCAATGGCAGCAACTTTGTGAATAAAACTAGTTTTCTAACATTGCGAGTACAGTGAAACCTCAGGTAATGACCGTAATCAGTTCCGAGAATTCAGTTGTCACCTGATTTTGTCACTGTTACACACATGTGTGTAAAAAAAATGGTGCGGGCTGGAAGGGGAAATTGGTGAGGAACAGCAAATCATCGCAGCTGTGTTTGGTCGCCACCCAAGCACCCATTCGCAATCAGAAGTAAAAACCTTTAGTTGTCACCTGAACAAGAGATTCCACTTGTAATTAGTTTTCCCACAAGAATAAGCAGTGATTGAAATATGCTTGCCAAAAAAAACCCTTTTGTCTCAGTTCACTATTTTGCTATTTCCAACACCACATTTAAATTGAGTGAGTGGATTTTTATTCTTAATATGGAAATAACAGAAAACTGAAGACGTAGTCACATGACAGCTTCCTATTTCCACAGTAGGCATTTCAGCATACTTCACGTTCATTCGACACCATGGTGAAAATCAATTGCAAGCCTCTAGTAATTTTTATATAGTGCAGGGGATAAATTAGAATCCTTTATCAAATAGTTCATTACAAAAAAGCCTACTTCACAATACTGAGAAAGAAATCATTTTATCTGGAACTAAATCTAGATGGATCTTCACACATGCAGAGATACTGGTTACATAACTGGATATGACACAGAGAGGAACTTGTATAGCTCCTGCTATATAACAACAACAACAACAACAACAACAACACTAACACTAACACTAACATAACCAAGAATTAGGTTGTTTCAAAACCACCCTCAATTTTTTTCAAGTGTTCTCCTCCGATAATGTTTGCTACTTTGAGATAGATTTTATTCAGCAAAATGTGTTATTTTCCATTTTCCCCATAAGAGAAACTTGTAACTTATTATACTGAAGTGTTGTTAATGAGTTCAGTACAGTAATACAGTAGAAAAGGGCTGGCTGGTTTTCAGAAATGAAGGACAAAGTTTGAAGATCCCCTTTAGTAACCCTTTCTCTCCTGCAAGGAGCAAAAAGGGATACGAAGAGACTGAATTTTAAGAATATTCCAAATTATTTGTTATGTAATCATTTAGCTCTGCAGAAGATTTAAACACAGATTAACTATTGATAGACTTAATTTATGTTCTTGCACAAAAATAAGATAGGTACATAGGAAAGTTGGGAATATAAGTAGGTAAATAAGTAGGTGATAAATGGTAGACAGACAGACATACATTGATGTATTGATCTTTAGTTTTCTTTCCATCATGAACATGGATTCCTCAGCCTATTAAAATCTGATTTTTATGCTTCAGACCAGGTTCACTTGTAAAGCTCTGTAACTTGTTCATCAGCAACACTTTGTTTTACACAGGTGCTTTAATGGTGTTTTAATAGTTTCAAACATTCTGCTGAGATACTTAATTAGCTGAAACTAGGCCTAGCTCACCACACCAAATTTAAAAATTAAAGAAACCAATTTTGTAAACAAACAAACAAAAATAGGACATGAATACCAAGCACAAAATTTGGGATTTCAAATTGGTAATGGAGTAGAGTCGGATTTCAAACTGATTTGGAAAGCATGCAATTTGGTTTAGGATGGAATCTGATTTGATATTCAAATTGTAAGAACAGGGTCTTGAAAGCCTGGCAGAATATCTGCTTGCCTCCACTTACATAATCAATTTTCAGTTTCTTTCTCGTGCTTTCTCTTTTCTGAAGAAAAGTTATTTGCTTATTTCTCTTAACTAGTTTCTTGTAATTTTTCATGAAGGTTATCTCTGTATTTCTTCATAGGAACACTTATAATTGAAGAAGTGAACCTATCATAAACTCTACCTCAGAGATCTCCAAACTTGGCAACTTTAAGACCTGTGGACTTCAACTCCTAGAATTCCTCAGCCAGAATAGCTGCCAAGTTTGGGGACCCCTCCTCTATATGGACCAAGTCATAGCTACACACAAGCACAAAAGGAAAGCTCTCTTTGCAAATTGATACCACTGGTAGTAATGGTTGAGTTTAGAAAGGAAGACATACGGGTAGTCCTTATTTAGTGTCTGCCTTGTTTAGTGTCATTTATCAGCTATGACAGTGGTATAAAAGTAACTTCATAACCATTCGTGACATTAAAGCCTTCCCAGTTCTTTAAAGCAAAGAAAAGCTGATAATTTAAGGTCATAAGCTCAGTGCCAGGTTCACTTACTGACAGCTTTGCTTAACAGCTGAATTAATTATCCCAATTGTGGATGCTAAAGGGGGACTAGCTGTAGTCATTTCATTACTATGTTTTTAGGACAGAGGATATTTAGAAGGCAATTTTCAGCATCACTTTTACTATCAAAAGTAATATATCCTCTTCTGCACCCTAAACTATCAGTAGTCACTATCTGTACCTCAGATCCTTGTGTGGCAAATTCCAGTGAGGGTGCACATTGGTTTCACATTGGCCAGGCATGTCCAACCTTGGCAACTTGAACAATTGTTGACTGGCTGGGGAATTTTGGAAAAATGAAGTCTGCAAGTCTTAAAATCACCAATATTGAACACCCCTGATACAGGTCTAGTAAACAGATACATAAAATGGCAATTGTTCCCAATAGTAATCTAATAGCAGAGCCTTAATAATCCAGCAGACATTGGAGAACCTTTCAAAATCACTAAATCTTTTTACTAAATACTTGAAGACCTCCTCATCAATTCCAAATTTCATCTAGAGTTTGAGGTCTTTGCTTTGGAGTATTTTTTTTGGGGGGGAAAGGACAGCTGTTGTTCACAAACTGGGTGTTTAAACTGGATTAATGGCTTGACATGCCCAGCATGAGGTTGCTTCATTAACTGGCACTTACATGTCCCACACCTTCAATTAACACTGCCGTGGCACCCTCTCCTCTCTGTTAACATAGGAGATGACCTGATGAGTTCATTGTCAGCCAAGCAAGGCCCAGGAAGGGGGTCTGATTTATCTCCTTGGTTCCACATTAAAAGGCAAAAATGTGTCGAAATTGATTTTCAGCCATTTCAGGCAAGAATGTTTGTTATAACGTTAATTTGTATATATGTATATATTGCAGGCTGAATTGGCAAAAGAAAGCTCAGGACTGTATAGACACATGCTGAAAAGTCGTTCACCCTGCAGTAAATAAACTAAAATACCCTATGTCTATTATTAAGTGTTGTATCTTATGATTCTTGACTCTTGACCAATGTATCTTTTCTTTTATGTACACTGAGAGCATTTGTACCAAGACAAATTCCTTGTGCATTCAATCTCACTTGGCCAATAAAGAATTCTATTCTATTCTATTCTATTCTATTCTATTCTATTCTATGAAATGACGATGGCTGAAATGATGATTTTATATACATACATAAATACATACACACATACATGTGTGTCAGTCTGTCTTTCTGTGTGGTTGTGTGACTGTGTGTGCATGTAAAACAATTACTACTAACCTGCCTTCAATCGAGGACCTGTATACTGCATGAGTCAAAAAGAGGGCTGTGAAAATATTTACAGACCCCTCACATCCCGGACATAAACTGTTTCAACTCCTTCCCTCAAAATGACACTATAGAGCACCCCATACCAGAACAACTAGACACAAGAACAGTTTTTTCCCGAAAGCCATCACTCTGCTAAACAAATAATTACCTCAACCCTGTTCAACTATAACAAAGTCTGCACTACTATTACTGTTAATCTTGTCAGCACTCCTTACCACCCCTTCCCTCCCACTTGTGACTGTATGACTGTAACTTTGTCGCTTGTATCCTTATGATTTATACTGACTCTTTCTTAGTATGATTTGATTGCTTATTGTACCCTATGACTATCTTTAAGTGTTGTACCTTATGATTCTTGATGAATGTATCTTTTCTTTTATGTATACCGAGAGTATTTGCACCAAGACAAATTCCTTGTGTGTCCAATCACACTTGGCCAATAAAGAATTCTATTCTATTCTGTCTGTCTTTCTGTGTGATTGTGTGTGATTGTGTGACTGTGTGTGCATGTGTGTATGTACAAGCATGTGTGAGTGGTCACACACATATATACATATACATATGCACATACATACATACATACATACATACATACATGCAGTTGCCATGTTCACCCTCAGGCTATTTGTATTGTGCAGAGGGAAAATGAACAGTGAACATTTATTTCTCCTATCTTTCGGAGGAACCAGAGGTGCATGAAGATATTTGTGCTGTAACAGGCACAGTCAATCTCCTTCACTCCCTTTAGTCACTATATATCAACAGCAAACTCACAGCTAGTTGGACTGCAGCAATTAACCTGCCAGAGTTCTGCACTGTCAGGCTCAGTAATAATAAACTCCCCCCAGTGAGAGACAGAGCTATAGATCCTTGCCGTGCAAATTCCAAAGAGGAGCTGAATTATTCAGTATCCGGGTGATTAAAGAGATGACATGATATGAGTTTAAAAGACATTGCTCCCTATCCCCTCGCCCCATCCTGAGATTTAATGAACCGCTATTATGGCAAGGAGGCTTTCTCTCCACTGCTTTCAAAATAGGGGTGCAGATGACAGATGGTAAGAAGAAATAAAGGCAATTTTTAATGCTGGGCCCTTTGCAAATAGAAAAGCTTGAGGATAAGAAAGCAAGGCAGCGTGTGGGTGGGCAGTCAATACAACATAGTAGTGGTGGAAAATGCAATAAAAATTAAGTTTTTTTAAAAAAATACAACATAGGCAAAGTTGCTTAACTAAAGTTATGGCCTCCATAAATCATGGAAAGAAACCCAAGTCATAATTGCAGACAAGCAAAATGCATTAACGTTGAGGTAATTGGAAATATTTGCATGGACCTCCTTCAATGAAATACCATTGATCAATTTTAATTATTGTAATTATAAGGAATGATTTGAAAGATGGGTAGATGGGAGAAGGGAGAAGCTGCCTATCAGCATATTAATAGTATTATCAATAATTATGCAGGATTATCATTCACACTCCACTGGCTTGGCTCCTCCACGAGCCTCTTAAAGTATACACACCAGTTTGATGGCTGCCTGAGTCTTAGCATTCCACTACAACGAGCTCAAACACACAATCTTATAAACAGGCAATTCAAAACAGCCAATGCTGAAATGCATTTAAGATTTGCCATCTAGAAATAATCTTTTCCATCTCTGGGAGAAATATTTTGCAGTGATGAAAAAAATGACTGAAAATACTCCAATTCAGCATGGATTGTCTGCCCTTCCCTCATATAACCCTCCATGAATCTCCTCTTTCCAAAACAGGGTTTTGGCAGGTTTCTCAATCCTATTGCAAAAATACAAAAGGCTTTCCCCTTCATATGATTGACTTGTCTGCTTGGAAGATCAGCCAAACTATCTGTCTATCTACCTGGCTCAATAATAGTAATTGTGAGAAGGTTCTTGGAGCCCTAGTGGAAACTCATTTAAATATGAGCCTGCAATGTACTGCAGCTGCCAAAAAAGCCAACACAGTCCTAGGTTGATAGAATCGAGGTCATGTGAAGTGTTAGTATCTCTGTATAATGCCTTCATAAGACCACGCTTAGGATATTCCATCCAGTTTTGGTCACTATGATATAAAAAGAATGTTGAGAATTCTAGAAAGAGTTCAGAGAAGAGCAACAAAGATGATTAGGGGACTGGAGGCATACAGTACATATGAAGAACAGTTGCAGGAACTGGGCATATCTAGTCTAATAAAAAAAAAAGCCTAGGGTGATATGATAGCAGTATTCCAATATTTGAGGAAGAGGTGGTTGATGTATTCTCCAAAGCATCTGAAGACAGGAGGAGAAGCAATGGGTGGAAATTAATCAAGAAGAGAACCAATCTAGAACTAAGGAAAAATTTCCTGAAGTGAGAACAATTAGTCAATAAGAACAGCTTGTCTTCACAGGTTGCTGCATGGTGGAATTTTTTGCACAGGTGGAATTTCTAAGAAGTGATTGGACAGTCATTTCTCTGAAATACAGGGTGGGATTCCACCAGTTCACCTCTGCCAGTGATGGATTAAGGCTCACTGGTGCCCTAAGCACTGACAAATCTTGGTGCCCCCCTCCATTGTACATACTGTACAAACGAAGCCATATTCTCAACTTTGTGGTGTGCCTTTGGGCCTGGTGTCCTAAGCACATGCTTAGTCTGTTTAATTGTTAATACACCACTGGCCCCTGCCCTTTTCCTGTGCTTTATTTCCTTGTTTTTGAGCTCAGCTGATTCATGTGGCAGAGTGGTTTGCTGTTTTATTCACTGGGGCTGAAGCAAAAGGCAAGTATTATAGCTAAAAATGGTCTTTTCTAAATGTTGAATCGCACCACTGCTGAAATGTATAGGTTTTCTTGCTTGAGTAGTATGTTGGACTAGAAGACCTCCAAACTCCATTCCAACTATGTTATTCTGTTATTCAAACATATGAAAAGTAGTCTTAAACCAATATTCAGCCATTCCAAGTATTATTGGAAAGACAAGGTGATACTGAACGCTGCTACTTGCTCTGCAGCATGGCATTTTTTAGTTATTTATAAATAACCTCTGAGGGGATAAAAAAAAGTCCCGGAATCATGTGAGCTTCAAAACTGATGTCCATTAACTTACTAGTTGTCTACCTTTGGATTACAATATTGATTAGAAGTTGAATTACTTAGGGATGCATCCTTGCTCAGCTGTTGTGCTGATCAGGTAATCCTGAGGAATCTCCCAGGAGAATCTATTTTGCAGGATTGTTGGGGACATGCTGAAAAGATTGTGGTTACCATTCTGATCAGAAAAGTAAGATATAAGGATACAATTAAATACAATGACATTGCCATATACTATTTTCTACAATTAACAAGCATGGCTGGCTGAGGAATTCTGAAAGTTAAAGTCTACAAGCCTTAAAGTTGCAAAGTTTGGAGACCCCTGATTTAAATTGGGCTAATCATTCTCTCTCTCTCTCTTTCTTAGCCCAACCCATGTCAAAGGGTTGCTGTTTGGGGGAAATAGGAGGTGGAAGATATGTTGGATATGTTTGCCATCTTAAGCAATTTATAAAAAAATAAAAGGAAGGATACAAATAAATATTTGTTCAACAAAACTATCCAGTTCCTGAAAAATACTACTTCAGACACATTTGTAATGCCGATATAATAGCCTCAATGTGAAATGAAACATACTCCTGCTGTAATATAGCAATCTACTCCAAGCATTTTAGAAGTATTGTTTTCATATGTTTTCTCTTATTTTCCTTTCTGTCATCTCAGCTTCATTTAGATATACATCTATTTCCTTAACAATGTAACAGAAACTTCCCATTACCAATTCAATAGTTTAAAACAGTGTTGCCATTTATGGCAAAACCACTCTCATTTATCTTCAGCACTGATTGTTTTCCTTTTTTTCCCTTTGCTCCAACTTGTTCTGAATTTCTCTTTTCTTTAGTTCTCCAAATCATCATATTGAAATAATTCTACAGAGCATCAAGATCATGTATGGTGAGCGACCAGGACATGAGGAAGAGAAAATTGCAATGTTTTCTCCTCACACCACAATCTGAGTGGTGAGAATATTACACAGGGTTTTTATTTCCTTGGAATGAGATCCCACGTGGCTTTGTGATGGTTTTGTGACAATTACATTTAGAAAATGTAATTCACAGTATTAACACTCCAGAAGAAACTGCTCTGCCACTAAAAAGCAAAGATTACTTTTGAACTCTAACTTAGAGTTTCTCAACCATAGCAACTTTAAGAAATGTGGACTTCACCTTTCAGAATTCACCCATATGAACACCACAAATGAAATGTCTATGTACAATGTCAGTGTTTTTCAACCACAACAATTTTAAGATATGTGGACTTTAACTCCTAGAAATCCCAGCTTTCTTAATAGATCTCCTTAACTGGAAGTCAAAGGACATCAACACTACACACAACACATACATACCCACACTTAGGAAATTTACTCTATGTAATAAAGATCTTAATTCCAGAGGCATATGTTCTTGTTAGTCAATTGTAACCCACAGAGAAAAGAATAAAGTATCAGCTCAGGCTACTCCACTTATGGATGCATCAATTTGTCCTTGTGCCAAATTCTTTCGAGAATGAAGAGCACATCTGAGTCATGCCCTCAGATAGAAGTTTGGAGTGAATATTAAACATTCTATTTTTCATTTCCTGAACTTTTTATTGATCATAAAATAAACTTTCAGGTTAATGAAAATTTATACCCATGAAGTAGGATTTCATATGTAGGAATGTTCAAAACTAAGTTGTTTAAAGTATATATTGCTTTAAAAACTGACAAAAAGATACCATAAATCTGTTCTTTTTCTTTCTCTCTACCTTAGTTTCCCTTTGGTCATTTACACTAACATTAATTTCTAACCACTTTCTCGAAAAACAAATAAAATCCTTCAGCAATGTAGGGTTCATCACTTTCCATGAAGGTGTGTGTGAATCCAGTTATAAGTGACTATGGTGTTTATGTAGATCTGGTATATTTAGTTGTAAGCTCCATGTGCATTTTTTGAGCTTGGATATGAGGCCTCTCCTTGTTAGTCTTCAACATGATCCAGAAGAGTAATGAGCTTCCTCAGATGTAGGCACTCTTTCTTTAGAGACTATCTTGTAGCTAATAGTAAAACCTAACAGCTTCTTCAGGCTATATTGATACAATGCTGCTTCTAAAAATATTACATTTCTCCCTGCATACTTATTGCTGTGGGTAGAAATGACTGAGATATTATGAATTTTCATCAGGCAGATATCCACCCGGATAATCTAAGAAATGACTGTGCACCTACTTGAGCATCCACATAAAATTACTGGAATCTGGGGGAAGTACTGTGCTTGGTACAGACAGATTAGAAATATTTTCATCATGGGAATTTCTATTGAATAATTGTTGAAGCTTCGTGAACTTTAACCCTGAACATATTTACAGTATTTTGCCCTGCCCCAGCTGAAAGTTGACCTGAAAGGCAAACATAAACTGTGGGTTTAGAGACTCTGGACCTTAAATCTAGCAAATCATGAGAACCATGGTTTAGGGAGCTACCAAAACACATATAGACAAAACAGAGTCTGAGAAATCTTCAACGTAAACAAAGAATACACGAAACGATTGCATTATTTTTGCATTATTGTTTTGTAGAGGTCTTTCTCTTTCTTTCTTTCTTTCTTTCTTTCTTTCTTTCTTTCTTTCTTTCTTTCTTTCTTTCTTTCTTTCTTTCTTTCTTTCTTTCTTTTCTTCGTTCTGCCTCCTGGAACTTACAGTGCAACTCTTGCAGAAGAATACATGTATTCAGGCAATTTCTGAAAGAGGTTTCAGAAGGGAGTGCTCATCCCAGCAGATGCTAATCAGTTTCATGCCAAATTACAGGATTCAGAAATTGCTGCTAAACCCGTGCAGTCTAGCATTAGCAATTTCAGCAAATTAAAAAGAGCTCATTTCTGATGAAATGGATTTGCTTCTGTCACCATCGTGCATTCATTTATGCATTGAAACAATTGATTTCCCTGCAGAGCAGAAGGTTGCATTCCATCTAATGTGTGAATGGAGGGCACCTACCTGTGTCTGTCATCTTTGTTTTGCAGTTTCCTCTGATTAGCAACACACACACACATTTCCACAACACACATATTTCAGGAGCCACTCACAATGAGATTGAACCTATATTTTGCATCTTGCAATAACTTCCAGAAATGTAATAAGAAAAGCAGAAAGTACAATAAAAATGAGAAGCACATCTTAATTCCCTGAGTGGAATGTCTATTATTATTGTTTACACCTTGGCCTCACTTCCTGCTTTGGCTTGTTCTGTTATCAGTACTGATTTGGCCTCCACCCCTAATGTCAGCCTCACTAGACCAACAAATCAACTCTATCTAACAAAATAAAATTCAATGATGAAAAAAGCAAAGTTCTATATTTAGGCAAGAAAAACCAAATGCACAGGAATAGAATAGATAGTAGTAACTGCAAGAGGGTCTTGGAGTCCTAGTGAACAATCACTTAAATATGAGCCAGCAATATGCCAAAAAAGCCAACAAAATCCTAGGCTGCATTAATAGAGAGATAGAATCAAGATGACACAAAATATTAATAACACTTTATAACACCTTGGTAAGACCATACTTGGATTAATGCATCCAGTTTGGTTGCCACAACATAAAAAAGATGTTGAGACTCTAGAACATGGGTGTCAAACTCAAGGCCTAGGGGCCGGATCTGGCCTTGGGGTGCTTAGATCTGGCATCTGTGGGGCCACCCGGAAAACAGTGAAGGACCGGCCCACAGTGCCTCTGCCAGCAAAAACAGAGCTCGGGAGCGCCTGAGTGCTCTGCCAGTGAAAATGACCCTCCTGAGCTCCGTTTTCGCTGGCAGAAGATTGCAGGAGGTTGTCGCAGCCAAAAACAGAGCAAGGAAGCCCGTTTTCACTGGCAGAGCACTTGGGTCACCACAGGCACTCCAGACACGAGGGACACCCAGGCCAGGCCCACCCAAGTCCCCCAAGGTCAAACACAACCCTGCCTTCAATGAAATTGAGTTTGACACCCCTGATCTAGAAAGAGTGTAGAGAAGAGCAACAAAGATGATTAGGTGGTGGAAACTAAAAAATACAAAGAACTGGTTCAGGAATTGGGTGAGTCTAGTTTAATGAAAATAAGGACTAGTGTTTATACGATAGCAGTATTCAAATATCTAAGGGGAGATCAGAAAGAAGAGCGGGTCAATCTATTCTCCAAGGCACCTGAAAGCAGAACAAGAAGTGATGGATAGAAACTAATCAAGGAGTGAACCAACCTAAAACTAAGGAAAACTTCCTGACTGTTAGAACAATTAATCAGTGGGACAACTTGCCTTCAGAAGTTGATCACAATAATGGAAGCTATTTTCTATCCCATCTTTTCCAAAGGTACTTTAAGTAGCTTTGCATTTTTAGATAGATGTACCTCCTTTCAAGCCTATAATTCCACACTTCTCTGTCTTTAACATTATTGGCATCATCCTCTTTTTGAAGCTGCTTTTCTCAAGTCCAGTGATAGAAAAGCAACTTGTTCCTTGTTGGCAGAGTCGCCAAATGAGTAATTCAACTGATAAAGTGTTCTTTGTTGTACATTTTCCAAAAAGAGAATAATCCCTTTGTCGGTCACCACAGTTTCATGAAAACTAAGTACCAAACAGTCAATATGCCAAGCAAATCATGTATTTCAAGCAAGTTAATTCTGGTCAATATCTCTTTTGCTAATTGAGGCAACCTACCCTTGCCTCCAAAGGTCCACTAAAAGTATATAAATACTGCCTAGGTTGATAATGTTGTTGACAAACACAATCAGCATCAACACTAACATAAGAACCATATAATGCTCAGTGCTGGAAATGTATATGTAAATGTAAATGTGGAATGTTCATATGTTTCTTTGACCACCCATTTGCAGCCAGGGAGGCCAGAATTAGGAATTATGTCCAGTTGAATGAAGAAGGAGTAGGGGTGACATGATAGCAGTGCTCCAATATCTAAGGGGCTGCCACAAAGAAGAGGAGGTCAATCTATTCTCCAAAGCATCTGAAGGCAGTACAAAAAGCAATGGATGGAAACGAATCAAGGAAGGAACTATGAACTAAATAGAAATTTCCTGACAGAACAATCAATCAATGGAATGTCTTACTTCCAAAAGTTGTGAGTGATCCATCACTTTAGGTTTAAAAGAAGGAATTGGAAACAATTTGTACAGAAAGGTATAGGCTTTACTGCTCAAGTAGGAGGTTGGGCTAGAAGACCTCCAAGGTCCCTTCCAACTTTCTTATTCTATGTTCTGTATATTCTGGATGTGCTTGCATTGTATGTCCACTACAAAACACAATGAGGACTGATCCTCAGTGGTAAACCTCCATGTCAATATTATAAATTAAGTGTGCCTTGCATCACCTTTCATTCATATTTTTTTCCAAGAAATATACAGCAGAAGGAATTGGACAGAAATATGGGGTATTTGATTACCCTCTTCCAAGAAAACTCTAAAGATCTCTGATCACAAGGACAGCATATATTTTGAAAACAACTAAATGAACATTCTGTGTGCAGCCATCAAGTGAAAAGCAACAGAAAGTATAAAGGTGCAAGTTTATTAGAAATGTTATAATGGCATTGGAGTTGCCAAAACGACAGAACTATTTTCTCTATATACTGCATGATGTGTTGTGAGAACATTTTATACAAATATTTTGACTGTAAAGAACAGATTAGCTGTCCTAGTTTATGTGATATTAAGCTGATGTGAAATGACCTTGTAAAACAACCTAAGATACAGAGCTGCACATTAATTGTACACTTTGATCTTGCATTAGTCTTCCAGGCTGGTTTTTGCCCTCTGCTTGGATGTTTGGATGCCATTAAGTTCACATTGTTCCCTTGCTTCAGCCTGGTGTCACATATGCCTCACATGATTCAAGCACAGTTTTAATTGAGTTTGTGGGTGGATTATGCAGGACTAATTCTTTGCCTTGAGACAGAGTGAGATGCCTCTCATTTTCCTTGTCTGACCTTTTTTAAAAAAAAGGTTTTAGGAAAGCTTGCAATAGAAGAACCGATTCTGATCTAATGTCTTTTGTTTGATCAATATTAAAGACACAACAACATTAATGCCTTTTAATCCCTCTCTGGCTCTGTCTGAAGACAAAAGCACTGCACAGACAGTTCAAGTTAATGGCTTAGTCCCAGAAGAATCATACAGTAATAGAATGACAGAATTAGAAGGGAATCCAAGGATCCAACCCTCCGCAATGTTCAGGAAAACCTGTGTGCTGCACATGAGAAAGATGACTGCTTGGCTTCTTCTTGAAAATCTCCAAAGAAGAAGAACTCATAGTAAAGTTCATAGAAGACTTGGTATGGTTGGTCACCAGACAGACACTTGCTAGTAGAAGGTCCAGTAAGCTATCTTGCTTTTTCGGCTGATCTATCTGAATTCTTTTGCTTTCTAACATTAACTAGGTGGGAAAGGAGGAGAAGCAAAGTTAAACTGAATCTGCAAACTATAAGGAAAGATCCATATCTTTTGATGGATTGATTGTTTTATCAAATGTATATAGCTATCCAACTGGGAAGCTTAAAATATAAAAACAAAAACTAGTGAGGTAACCAAGAGCCAGATCTTTCAAGTTTCACTTAAAATATGACAGGGTCAAGGCAATACAAACTTCTGAAGCACTGTTTTGAGAACAGAACTCAGAGCATGCAGGACTTGCAGGGCAAGCAGAAGCAATGAGACAAAGTGGTTTCTCAGGTTATTGGACCCTGTGACCAACACTTTGATTTGAACACCAAAGTTCACCAATAGCCAGTATAACCCTTGCAGAAGAGGTATCACATTTGGTGTTGCTTAAAAAAAAAAAAAAGATTGTATCCACTTGGTCGCACTGCAAATTAGAATCTTAACATTTCCTATCTTTGGGGTCTAAGTAATTTGGGGTGGAATTATGTGCAAAATAAATATACTAAATTCCAGCAGGGGTGTGCTGTTAGATACTGAACTCTATCCCTCTTAAAATATGCTTAGCTGGAATTTGTAAATTGCAAATGTACTTAGCATTTAACTGTTATTGTAAACAGACAGTTAATGCCAGAACTGAATCATTTATCTAAACATCCTACTTGTCTTCTCTGCTGAAAAAAAGGATTAGAAGTGGCTTTATGTAAGAATCCTTGCTTTGACTGGTACTATCAGCTTCAACATCTAGCCTGGTGTCCATCAATTGTTTCATGTTTGGATTACACTGAATCTCTTTTCAAGCTAACAATGAAAAAAGACTTTGTTATTTTGGAGTTTTTTTTGGCTCTTTAGTCCTTCAAGACACACAACTTCTGCTCTAGGAGACAACTAGGTGTTTGTACAAGGGGATTTTCTTGTTTTAAGTGGCTTTTTGGAAGACAATAAAGCAAGTAAACTGTGAAGAAGGTTCTCAGATTTATCTTCTGTTACTTTTTCAGAGGGGGAGAGGGGAGTCTTTCAAGAATAAGGTACAAACAGTTCTAGAGGCGACATCTAGTTTATTTTGATTAGATAAATGGAAAGAAAGGCAAGAATTCCAGAAATCCAAGCATGATATTCAGTGATATTAAAATTCATTATTTTGTACATACGTAAATAGGAAAAAAGACCAATATTCCTGAGATTGATGATGGTGATGATTTGTATGTCACTGAATTTTCAAAGTTCATGGTAACTTTCAAACCACAAATAATGGTTTGCCATTTAAAACAATTAACAGATTAAAGTTAGGGCATTAGATACGAATAACTTTATTTTAAAACATTCAAACTCTAACATTATCCTACTATAAAATGATATGTGATTCATCTAGACTTCTGTTTCTTTTCTAGGCACTTATCAGGCTTAACAATGATACAGACTGTACTTTCTCTACAAACTGTGGTCATATATCAATATTATTTACCTCTTTTTATTTTCATGGAATTCTGAAACAATCATTTGAGATAAGTGATGTTGTGGACATATTAAATTCTTATCCTCTGAAGGATAAGATCCACTGAGTGACTTTGAGCAAGTCAGCTTAAATTTTAGTATGGTCTTATTGAAAATGATAAGATATATGTACCTTATGTACATAATACCCTGAGCAAATTGTAGATAGCTAAAAACAGGTAAATTACAAATTCTCACAGCACAGAGAACTTGATTCACTTGATATTTCCTACCAGTTGTGAGATGTACTGAACTTAATGGCATACTCCAAGATGTTTAAAACTCTACTTTTAGATTTTATTTTATTAAGGATTATAATTTTAAACATCCTTACATGTTTAGAATCCTGTAGAAAGTTACTGTGGAATTAGTTCCACTGAACATAAATATATTTCACTTCAAGTAAATTAATATAGATCTATGCTGCTGAATATCAAATGAATCCACATGTTTATATGAATAATTATTCTTCTCATTGATAGACCTGCATATTCTAAGTTTACTTATACTTAGTAGTACTTGAAAATCACCTTACCAAAAATATGATTGATCATGTTTGTACATCCACATCGTCAGGTCACAGGGGCCTTACATACTATTGAGTGCAAGTTCTTCAGAGTCATTTGGTTGTTGTGGTAGTTTTTGTTGTTTGACATCAGTCACCAATGCTCCTATGTGCCTAGAACCTGTCAAAGTTCACATGACATTTCGTTCCCTTAAGTTCTAGTTAAAAATAACCTTTATAGAAGGATCTCTGGCCTCTTTAATCCCTAAAGATAATTACATATTCCCTGAAAAATTAGGGATGGATTTGAACATTAAATGTTTTGTTCTTTCTTTCTATTGTTTAATTTCACTGGGCTTTGAGAGAGCCAATTTTGAACTAAAACAACAAATCCCCACTTTAACCTTCCTAAAGATTGTGTATATCTCCTCATTATTTTAAAGGTGGAATATGCAGAATATCCTTCACCCCCTGCTAATTATTCTGAATATTTTGCACAGAAAAATCTTTTCTCTAACTCTCTGTTTTTTTCATGGCACGACAAGGATGATGCATTACTGTAGAAAACAGTCTTTGCTGCTGTTCAAAGCAGGTAATTGAATAATTTTCCAATGTCTTATGAGGATGTCCATTTTGCCAAATCTAGTGACTCAGTTTATCAATGCTTTAATGGTCAGGGGTGCAGGTAGATTGGATGAGAAGAATACCATCTTTAGACTGATATTCAAATTGGCAATTGAAAATTCAGGAACAATTGCCATATTTTGTTTGACTGGAATTGCTATAAGAGCTTAAATTCTAGCTTTGATTCACTAATCAGTCAATACAGTTGCTATTGAATGTTGGAACAATTTATTATTTTCTATTTTAAAAAAAAGAATGGTTGTAATGATTGGTCTCAAGAATGATAAAAATTCAGGAAACTGCTCAGTAAAGAGCCAACTGCTTGCTTCACCATCATCCACGAAAAGACCTGCTTCCTTGCTGATTTGCAGGAACAGAATTAGAAAGAAAATAAAGAAATCTCATTCTAACATAGATAGTTGTAGTGCTTTAGATAGATAGTCCTACATGGGAAATAATTTAGACTTAAGACAATGTGAGAGATGTGACAATATAATATCTTTGAACCAACAACAGTTTGTTTTGTTTTGCATTTCGTTGAATGAGAAATTAATGTTTCTTTTATTATTGGTTTCTACCTATATGTAGGCAAAGTTCTTGGGGTACAGACACCCTTCATATTCTTCTTCTTCTTCTTGTGCCGTATCCATCATCGGATGTTGGCAATCATGTTGGCGATCCTGTTTATCAATAGCTGCATGAAAAAGTGCTGTTGAGTTTTGTCCAAACCAGTCCCTTAGATTTTGAAGCCATGATGTTCTTCTGCCTGGACCTCGTTTGCCTTCAATATTTCCTTGGAGGATTAAGTGAAGTGCGTTATATTTTTCTGGGTGTCGCATCACATGTCTTCATATAAAAGAAAAGATTTCCTTGGGGTTAAACCGGATTCTTAATGGCTTCATGTGTTAGAAACATCATCCTCATCCACCATGATTTTCTTGGAAAATGGAGGAGGGATCACCTGGTGTCCTTCTTTCCATCTCTATTCTGCTACTGTTATGTGCAGAAAGGGTTTAAGCTGGAACAACCAGGGCCACTCCATTTGGGAGCAGCCATTCTAAATATCTACAATAGTGCTTCCAGTAGCCCTGTAAAGTTCTGTATAGATTAATACAGGTAATCATTGACTTATGATTGCAATTGAGGCCAAAATTTTTGTACTAAGCAAGACAGTTTTTAAGCACATTTTGCCCCATCTTATGACCTGCCATAGTTACTGAGTGAATCACTGCAGTTGCTAAATCAGTAACATTAAGTGTTAAGTGAATCTGGAAACAGTCATAAGTCACTTTTCTCATGCTGTTGTAGTGCTGTTGTCACTAGACAAATTTTAAGTTGAGGACTACCTGTATATCTGGAGACATTTTAAATTGTTGCTTACTATTCATTTATCTCTGCCTCTCTCCCCCTGTTCTCTCTCTCTCTCTCTTCCTATTTTTGCCTGCTTTTTGTCTTCTTTTGCCATTTCACTTTTTGACATTTGCTGATGTTTAATAATAAACAGCAAGCTCTCTCTCTCTTTTTTTTTGCTAGCTGAATTGAATGGCCCGTGTACTTGCTTTGATCTGGGTACAGGAAATGACTGGGGGTGTGTGCTGAACTGGAGATTACTCACAGCCATTTCCCAACTTTACAGACAGATTTGTTGCTCTCTACCAGGATTTTATTATCAATTTCTCAGATTAGCCTGCAGCTTCCTCTTTCCTGGTGGTATCCCATTCACACACCAGCCACATCTCTTCTGCTCCCAAACATTTTTAAATGAAAGGCTAAAGAATGCAGTCTGCCTTAGTGCTGGAGAAGTTGTGTCGGAGAGGAGGCACTTTGGCTCAC
Organism: Pseudonaja textilis; assembly: GCF_049901715.1. Taxonomy (NCBI): domain Eukaryota; kingdom Metazoa; phylum Chordata; class Lepidosauria; order Squamata; family Elapidae; genus Pseudonaja; species Pseudonaja textilis. The sequence goes on along the minus strand of NC_141991.1, from coordinate 195,987,600 downwards.
AATGCCTCAAGGCATGGCCAATCTGCCCAGAAGACTTCGGAAAATGGCATGGCTGCTCCGATTTGGCACGCACCGCTTCCCTTGGCAGATCCGCTTCAATGGGGATCATTTTGATCTCACACTGCCTTCAAAGTGAATCACTTCCATCAAAGCTTTGCATAGCCGCAGCCAAGAACAAATGCAAAGAAATGCCACAATCAATGTACTTCTGGCTTCTTCGCTCTAATTAACTTTCTTTCTGTTATTCGCTTTTCCTGATTTAAAATGCGTAGAGGGTTTTTTTTTATCCCTCTCTTCTCCTTTTCTGTGGATTTCCTAAAAATAGCTTCTTTAGATGTTCCTGTCAATTGGCACTAAACTCCTTGTCCTGTAATCTCTAGGTAGGGTTCTAGATAATTTCTTTAATGCCCGCATTAGGCTGGCTTTTTCCCAATTATCAGGACTGTGTGTCTACAAGAAAATCTGCTCCAAGTCCCGTCTCCATAACCCTTGGATTTTCTGAAGAATAACACCATATGCTTTCTTGAACTTCTACAGTTTTGCAGAAATTAACTACTATGCCAATGCCTGGGATTACTATGCATTGTATTTATTTCTTTTAAAACGAGAGACCTATCAATTATTGTAATGGTATGTGAAAAGATTCTTGAGAAACCAAGAGATGCTGTTTAGGGAATGACCAGATAAGAGAGGGTACAGTCCCCAGCTGCATAAGAGGTAGAGAAAGAGGCTCATAAAGGACCCTCTCTAATTTCTCAGGAGATGTAAATGAGGTTCGGACCAGTTCTGGTGGACCAGTAGCAAAAATTTTGACTGGTTCGGAGAACCGGCAAATACCACCTCTGGCTGGCTCCACCCGCCTGCCCCCAGTCTTACCTTTCCTATATTCTGTTGTTTATTAGTTCAGCTGATTCTCATGGCAGAGCGGATTGCCATGCCTCAGCTGAGCTAAAAAAAAGAGCACAGCTCACCATCATTGATAAAGAGGGCATTTGACATGTGCGTGATAGACATGCCTGCACAGCTCACCAGCATTGATATAGAGGATGGTGTTTGAGCCCTGTGTATGCATGTGAGAAGCAAGCTCTCTGAACTGGTAGGAAAATTTTTTTTGAAACCCTCCACTGGTAAAGGACAGTGTGTGGCAGCAGCCAAAAAGGGTATAATGGTTGTATAGAGGGATAGAATCAAAATCATGTTAAGTATTAGTACCGCTTTATAAGACCTTAGTAAGGCCACAGCTAGAATTCTGCATCCAGTTATGGTCACCACATCACAACAATGATGTTGGGACTTTGGAAAAAGTGCAGAGAAGAGCAACAAAGATGGTTAAAGGCCTGGAGACTAAACATATGAAGAGCCATTGCAGGAACTGGGTATGGCTAATCTAAAGATTAAAAAAAAAAGGTTTGGGGGTGACATGATAGCAGTATTTCAGTATTTGAAGGGCTGCCACAAAGAAGAGGGGGTCAACTAGTTTCCCAAAGCACTTGAAGGCAAGACATGAAACAATGGATGGAAACTAATCCGGGAGAGAAACAATCTGGAATTAAGGAGAAACTTCCAATTAATTGGTGGAGCAGCTTGCTTTCAGAAGTTGTGGGTGCTTCATCACTGGAGGTTTTTAAGAAGAGACTGGACAGCCACCTATCTGAAATGGTATAGGGACTCCTGCTTGAGCAGAGTATTGGACTAAAAGACCTCCAAGGTCCCTTCCAACTCTATTCTGATTGAGATGGTGGCAGTTTCTTTTACTCTCAGACTTGCAAGATTCTGGTAATGTAGCATTACAATAGAATAGAAGTAGCTCCTCTGGTCTGTTTTCTATATGGTATACCTGGGAAGGCTGACATTAACCTGACATTAATCTAAAAGTCCAGCTCTCCCACCACCTCCTTTACAGCCTGAAAAGTTAGGAAGGATATTTTCTGACCAGAGGTAGTATTCAGCCAGTTCGGACTGGTTCTGGTGTACCCGTAGCGGAAATTTTGACTAGTTCAGAGAGCCGGCAAATACCACCTCTGGTTGGCCCCGCCCACCCTTCCCTGCTGTTACCTCTCCTATATTCCCTTGTTTTTTAGCTCAGCTGATTCACATGGCAGAGTGGATTGCTGTGCCTCAGCTGAGCTAAAAAAGAAGCTTAGCTTACCAGCGCTGACAGAGGTCTGCTTGAGCCCTCAGAGCAAGCGCATAGAACCGATAGGAAACAATTTGGAAACCCACCACTGCTTCTGAGCTGCTTTTTCTTCCTATTATGCAGCTGCAGACTGGACCCCTCTTTTCTGATCATTCCCTAGGCAGCATCACTTACATCACTTACCCCATTTCTCAAGGTTTTTTTTTAACATATCATTATAATTATAAAGTTGGGGCTGGCTCTTTTTTTTTAATGAATAAGAATACAGCGTTAACCTAGTTTATATTTCTGCCCAGCCTTATAGAAGGAAGTCATATAAAAGTGATCAAACAACAGATCAGGTGGGGAAATGGGTTAAGCTTCACCCTTCGTTTCATTTAAAAAATGTTATCAGCAATCAAGGAACTGAAACTGGCATGTTAGTAATCCTCAACTGATGACTGTAGTTGAACCCATAAATTTTAGTCATCAGTCATGATGATCAAAAAAAGAAGCAAGTCACCATGTGGCCGCACCTGATTTTATGACATTTTTGTGGCAGTGGTAAAGTAAATGTGGCAGCCCTTAAGTAAGCACAGGACATGTTAAACATGTCAGGGCTGTGAAATGAATCCATTGTTCACTTTGAAACATTTCTTGTGAAAACCAATATTTACTTCTGGTTTCTAGTAAAGTCATAGACATACATCCCAATCATGTGAGTGCAAGGCATAAATATAGACTGGTTGCCGAGCACCTGAAATGCAGTCACATGACCATGTGGGAGGGGCAGATGTCAGAACTTTGAATCCAGGTTATAAGTCTCTTTTTCAGGACCCGTGGTAACTTCAATCATTTGCTAAGCAACTGGTCATACATTGAGGACTATCTGTATGTGGCTTCAATACTATTAATACTAAATTTTTATTCAAAACCCTAAATAGGGGTATTTCACAAATCTGCACATCAGAAAAATTCTTATTAATTATTCTTTACTATATTGGCTGGGTTTTGAGTGGCAGTTTGGTGTAGTGGGTAGGAATTGGGTAGAAAGTAGGAGCCTGTGGCATCTAGTTCTACCTTAGTCTCAAAGACTAAGGTCAGGTGACCTTGGACCAGATCCTGTTTCTCAACCTTAGGAAGCAGGTAATCAATGGCAAACTACTTCCAAAATCGGCCTAAGAAAATTGCAGAGACTTGTATAGGCAGCCATCAGGAATCAATACTGATTGAAAGGAGGGAGAAAGGAAGGAAGGAAGGAAGGAAGGAAGGAAGGAAGGAAGGAAGGAAGGAAGGAAGGAAGGAAGGAGGAAGGAAGGAGATGCATTTTACAACATGATTATTGTTAGATCGGGTAGATCGGTTCCAATCAGAGACACGAGACCAGTGTACTTCAAACTCTTTATTTCATTGTATAGACCTGTACAAGATCTTGGAGCTGCGGCAGCCCTTCATATAGGGATTGCTCGCGGCTCGTCAGCCAATGACAGTACTTTGAATCTCCCGCGATTGGCTCGGCCAATCGCGGTCGATTCCAAGTAAGCCAATCATGGTTGTTGAGTAGGCCAATCAGAATGCACTTCATGTGGACCAATCAGAATTTACCTTTTGGAGTATGTTAATACAGAATAATTATTAAACTTTTTAGTCTTAAAATATTCAGCTCATACTCTGAAACTTTATATAAGGGCATAATAAGTTTAATTGTGCATATTGGAGGTAAGCAGAATAGGTTAGTAGAAATCAATTTGGAGTAGCAGAGATTGAGCTAAATTTATATATTTAAAAAACCTGCTGTAGTAAGGAACACCAAATGGAGCATGTAGAAAATTAAAAGAGTTTGAGAGGGAAAGTCTTTGTTGATTTAACCTTGGCTCCTGGTGACTTTTTAAACCATCCATGTAGTTTTCTTGATGACAACATCAAAGTGACTTGTCATTGATTTAGTCTGGATGTGTGTTGGGTATTTTATTTGCTAATCTAACCTACAAGCCTTTATTTTGAAGTGGTGTCTCATCAAAATATTAACAAATCTGTCCCGACTTAGCTTCCCAAATTTAACCATGGTCAGCTAGGTACTAAAATTGATGCCAAATCAGGAAGCATGATTAAAAAAAAATCAATTAGATGAATCAGAAGGAAAAAAATAACACACCGGAATTCTAGGTGCTAAAATCTAAATCTCTATAGTGGAAGGTTCATGTGCATATATAAAATCTGAAGTATATATTATTATATATAATAGTAAACAATAAAGAATCTGCATGTTAGAATTAAAATGAATTTTACTTCAACGCTAGGAGAAATAGATATCCATGTATACCTAAATCAGTTGATTCTAGATCAATTAGGTCTCTTTTTCTATATATAAATAAAAGACAGGGTGGCAGATGTTTTGATAATTAATAAGAGAGTTAGGAAAGGGGACACAGCTAACTAAAAAGGGGACAACCTTTGAATTCAGTTTCTTCTGCATTAAGATACACAGGGCCATTAATTTACCCTAATAGTCCCTTTCACTAATACCACATGATTCATTTGAAATCTTACACAGCTTTTGCTTGTCACTTGAAAATGCACAACATCGTTTATTTATTGTTTTGAGATAACAATCAGGGAGATCTGCCATGTCACCCAGGGCAAGCAATGTTTCTTTGTTATGCATATCCTTTCCCCTCTAATTTGCATTTCCCTTCTAATCTGCATTTACAAAGTAAGCTTATCAACAATGGCAAATGCATGTATTGCAAGGTGTACCTAACAACACAGACATGGAACAATGGTGTCTATCACATATTCCCCTAAGTAATAATAATTATTATTAAATTTATGATTTCATAATCACGAATTATGATTATGAAACCATAAATTTAGTAATAATTAAATTATTATTCAATCATAAATTATGATTATGTGATGATATGAAATAATCACTTATGAATACATCGTGATTAGCATTTTTTCACGGTTCCCGGTTATATCTGAAGTTTAGCTGGAGATGTGATGTCATACAATTGGAAAAAAAACATGTATTTCTTTGCTTGCTAGATTCATAACCCAACTTTCATTCAGGACTTCAAAGTGGCACCATGGCAGTTTCTCTTCTAACCTAGTATAGCAACTCTGTGACGTAGGTTGGACTGAGAGACAGAAACTAGCTCCAAAGAACTTCAGGCTCTGAGAGTAAACTAGAAGCTAGGCCTCCCAACTATATGTCCAACTCTTCAATCACAGAACACTATTCAAAACAGGCACTTTGCCAAACACTCTTTCTTGATGTGGCTACATCATCCAAAAGTTTGGTGTGTCTCTGTCAAGATTTTCCCCAGATCAACAGCAAAGGGACCACATGACCCAAAATCTTTTAAGCAGCTGCTAGAATCTTCTAGGACACAGGTGTGAAACTTGCCGCATCATGGTGCCATCATGTGATGTGTAGCAACATTTCTTCCCTTTATGGAACTGGAATGGGTGTGGCCTGAACATGACACATCCAGACTGCGGGCCACCAGTTTGACACCTCTTATGAAAGGATCCACCCCTTTCATAATGGCTGCTGAGCTCATTTTTGTGAGATACCCCGTTCTCAACTTATATGTCAGTATTAAGTTATTGACATAGATTGATTCAAATCAGAAAAGCACCAGATTCCACACATCTATTACAAGACCATTCTCTAAATATCTGCTTAGGGATGCACACAGATATTCCCTTACCAAGGGTACCTAAGATAAGACTATATAATATGTGAAAAAGCACTCTCTTTCTTCAATGAAGCCATAATGGGTGCCTATGTATGTATATACAGTATGTGTATGTATGTGTATGTGTGTGTGTGTGTGTGTGTGTATGTGCGTGTGTATACACACACAAAAAAATTCATGATGCCATTGATGCAAGAGGCCTGTTTCTTTCCTCTGGAATTTTTAAATATGATCATTAATGAGTTTCTTTTTAAAATCCAGGTAAAGGTATGTTGAGCACCTCCTGCAACATCAAATGTTTTTCTCCTGACTTTCTGAGGATGTGTCATCTTCCTTTCATTACACTTCCCCCCCCCCCACCCAGGTTCTGACATAAATAATCCACACTTCCACATCTCCCTCTTGTCAAACTGGGGCAGTGGCAAAAATAAGCAGCACAAATTGGCCGATAATGCACCTTATTTCCATGCTGGAGCAGGTGCATTTTCCCCAGTCTAAGTTTCAAGTTGATCCTGATCCGCTCTGACAGGCAGGCTGATCTAAAATTACTCAGCACACTTTGCCACCAGTTGGGGAAGAAAGCATCCCCTGGGAGCTCCTTCGGAAATGTTTCAATCCCCAGGGTGCTAATTAAAATTTACTGAGTAATATTTGCAAAGCTCACTGGCCCCAGTTACAGCAATTATCAGTTACTAAATGTTAGAGCCAGTGATGGCAACTGACGATTGGCTCTCTCATACTCACAGAAGAGGGGAAAATAAAATCAGAAAGAAAAGAAAAAGCTATTTACTTTCTATTTATTTTTCCATAATCTTCCTCTGCAGTCCTTTGGAGTAGCCCGAATCCACTGAATAGCGCCATTGGTTTTATCCTAGAAATCGCTAAAGATACAAGTTTAATTATCAGTTTCTTATTGGGCTTCCAGCCAGGGCTATATATTTATGCATTAAAAAAGATAACGAAAAGATGTGTCTTTAAGGAAGGCTTTGTGGCTCATACCAGAGGGTTCTTCAGAGCAATATTGTATTTAGACTTACACGCGCCTGCAGCAGAGGTCAGTTGGGCACTGTGACCAAGTGGAAAGTACACTGCCTCCTAATTATACACACAGCTCACAGTTTAAATTTCCTGGACAAATAGCTGAAGTCAAGACTTGCTAATCCACCCACAGGTGCTGTAAACAACCGTGACCAAATAAACATAGCACAGCCATCAACACAGCCCTTCAGCAAATTCCACAGTCCACCAGCTGCTTGATCATTCCTTTAAAACCATGAGGCACTTTCAGCTCTAAAAGGAAAGACGGAGCACGCTGCTCTCCACAAAATGGATTTCTTTAAGGATTTTTTGTTTTTTTTTCAAGAGGTGTAACACATTTTAATGCCGATTTCTGTAAGGCAGGACAATTTGTTTGCTTTCTGCACATTCAGTTCCACTTAGTATTCTCATTTATGTGAGTTGTGTGGTTTTAATTTTTGTCCCAGGTCTGGCTGGGTTGTCATTCTTTATTCTGAAAAGTCTACAAAAAGGTTTGTAGACCCCTTTTTTGCACATTTCTTTTCCCAAGCATTTGAATGCAGTTCTCTTTCTGTAAATCGTTTTCCTAAAGCAATCTAGCTCTGCTCAGAGGTGGTATTCAGCAGATTCTGACCAGTTCTGAAGAACTGGTAGCGGAAATTTTGAGTAGTTCAGATAACCGGCAAATACCACCTCTGAGTGGAGATTTTACAGTATCCTTTCCCTGCCATGCCCACCAAGTCATGCCCACAGAACCGGTAGTAAAAAAAAATTGAATCCCACCACTGGTTCTGCTTGCTCAGTTTTACCTCCTGCATTCAATTTTGGGCACATATTTTAAGTTTCAAGGCATCACAACGTCCTGAAAAATACACATTTCCAGGGGTAAATTTGTCGAAATAATTGAAGCTGGGTGGAATAACCTGCTATTTTTAACAATTAGTCTTTTCCGTGTCCTACTCGATAACATGTTCATCTTTCCTGTTATGTTCTAAGAAAAAAGAGGTAAACTTCTGAAAACCATATAAAAAAATCCTCTTTAGTGAATATTTTTACAGGAAACAGGAGATTTATTAGAACTTTTTTCCAAAGGCAGGGCTATGTTTATAGCTACAGAATGTTATGAAAAACAACCCAATTGTAAACTACTAGAAAAATTCAGGCATGGTCTATGTAGGCAGTCTGAAAAAACATTTTAAAAATGTCATTTTCAAACATGCCATATCACTTATGTAATATCAATATGCTCCATTTCTTCCATGATGGGAGTTGAAATATTGCTTGTTGTTATCACTGAATCATTTACATTTGTATAGATTTATATGATAATTATTCTGAATAGCTTGGGCTGGAAACAGCTGCTTTGTTTTGTTTCATTGTGACAGTGAATATCATCACTATCCTTTCTTGATTATATCCTCGTTCTACAAAAGCGTGGCCTCCTAATATTTGGAAGGCATTTCTGCCTCTGCCCTCCAGTCCTAGAACACAGTGACCACAGAGGTCTATCAAAATATACACCTTTTAAATGCCTAGCAAAACCTTGGACAGAGGGTATAAGCAAAGATTTATTTGTTTGTTTTAAATGAAAGCAGCCACTGGAAATTTACCCTTTGTGCAGAGATGCTCCAAAACTGGAAGAAAAAGTTTATTGTTTCTTTACTATTGGGGGAAATTTGCAAGGACTGGGCCAGTAATATTTTCCCCACAAGTGAAAAAGTGGTTTTGAAGCACAAACTGGTGTTTTCAACATGTGGCCAAAACAAAAAATCAAGATGGTAGCCACAATAATACATTTGAAGCTCTGCATATGCAACAGACATTCTTCAGATGTCTTGAGGCTAGAATGAGCACTTACAAGGTGGTGCTTGTAGTAATGCTGAGGAAAATCCAAAAATGAAGGCCAGATAAAACATATGCTCGGTTTACTTCTGGTTTTCCTGGATGCCTAGATGACGTCTTTCCATCAAGGAGAGTTTGGAAAAGTGAAAGTATTTGCAGAGATGCCTTCATAACATGTCCATCTCATAGCTTTGATAGACAAGAGGGGATACATCCATTATTGAGGCAGAATGGTTGTTGACAAGCTTTTTTTAAAAAAAAGCTGGTATCAAACCAGCCCTTCCAAAAGCAACTTGAGTCTTCCTCCTCTCAGAAGTCTGTCTACCACGCGTGATACACCAGCAACATTATTTTCTTCTCCTTTGGAACAAACGAATTCATACCACATGCTCAGCCACCCAAATAAATCTGTTGAGAAACTGGAAAGAGACCTCTTTGCCAAGAAGAAGAATCAACGGATGTGCCCCAGGACTGTGAAAAGAAAAGCTCGCCAGTGCTGGGACAGGCTGTTTGCAGGGAAAAACCTCTTGGATATCCTGTTATTTGGCAAGCACCCTGGAGTTGGTTCCGCATTGAATGTTGTCTCTCAAGTATTTGTGGGAGGAGAGACTGGTCATTAATCTGAAGAATAGGATTTGATTCTCCCACCGCTTAGATTTACATAGCTATACATTCCATTGTTTCAATCAAAGCTATGCTTTGAATGGTATAGATTCCAACTTTTAGCTTGTTTTCAGACATTAAACTACAGTAAGAGACTGGAGTGATATCTTGTAGATTCACATAAAAACTGATTTGGATTTCCTCAAGGATAAAAAAAAGTAAGCCTTCCCAATAATAGAACTTCTAGAGCTGCCAATATTTTTTTTTTTAGAAAAAGTTCTTTCAAACAAATGGTTTTCTTTTATTTATTTATTTTCCCCATTGATTGAATTATGCTGTAATAATATTATGGCTGATTCTTATCCTGTGACTAAGGAGATGGGCATGGGTTTATAGTTACAGACTGCCAAACTGAAAACAATGAACCAGTACTTTTACTCAGGCTCTTTTTTGTATGTTTATGCTTAATTATTATGCAAACAGATGCACAAATGCACGCCCACACACACTCATGTAGAAATAAAATAAAATCCTTCCTCTACTCAATTGCATCCAGATGTGTCATATTTTAACTCTGTTAGGCCAGATTGAAAATGTAAGAGAACATAGAGCATAGAATAACAGAGTTGAAAGGGACCTTGGAGGTCTTCTAGTCCAACCCCCTACTTGAGCAGAAGACCCTGTATTATTTCAGACAGGTGGTTTCCAGATTCTTCTTAAAAGCCTACAGCAATGGGGCACCCACAACTTCTGAAAGCAAAGCACTCCACTGGTTAATTGTTCTCACCTTTAGGAAATTTCTCCTTAGTTCTAGCTTGCTTCTCTCCTTGATTAGCTTCCATCCATTGTTTCTTGTCCTGCCTTCAGCTGAGTTGAGGTCAGGCACTTCCAGTCTTCAAGATTTCCTTATAGTGTATCATATCTTTGGTCCATGCTATTTCTATTTGGAAGTTGCCTTTGGGGTTTGAGGCAAATGGTTTTTCCAATCTCACCTGAAGTATCTATAAACTAATTTAGGATTTTTACATGGCAACCAATAGGCTGTCTCACCATTTGTTTCTCAGATTTGCTCCCATTTTCCTGATAGCATCATTTCAATCTCAAGAAAAAAGTCTTCCCTATGACTTGCTTCTTTCACTGATATACAAATCGTAGGTTTGTTTATATGTAAAATATTAGCTGTTTTAAGAATAGGATGAAATGAAGTAGGGGTTCTATAATTTTACAAGTATTATTGCTCACACTCCTATTGTCCCAAAGGTGCTTTTTTAAGAGGTACCTGGACTTTCTGGTTTTTCTTTGAAGATATTTCACTTCTCATCCAAGATGAGAAACAAAACATCTTCAAAGAAAAACCAGAAAGTCCTCTTGAAAAAGCATCTTTGGGACAATCATGACCTGGGTAACTGAGAATATCCATAAACATCACACTATAATTGTAAATATTTCTTTAAAGTTCAGATCTGGGGTGGCATTAGAATTCCCAAAATCAGGTATGAAGTCTCCTCCAAAGCTTAGGTTAATGTAGGAAAAAATCTGAGAGAATTCCAATTGGACTCTCCTGTTCATTGATTGGGGTCCATATTAAGATCCATCCTATGGATAGGAAAAACTGCTTTAATGTCTTCTTAGTTAATACAGTTTGGCACATAGACACAATTTGGAGGAAGCTTGGTGTAGCTGAGGCAGGTCAGCCATGGCAGGCTGGCAGACACAGGAAATAGCTGTAAAACTTGGCTGATCTTAAGGGCTAGAAACGTTTTTAAAAGCTATCAAACATAATCCCAGTTGCTTTTGGCTGATGGTAGCTACTTGTGATCCTCAAAATATTATCGTGTGAGAGAATGCTATCGAAGAACAACATGTTCTCTCTAGGGCAGCTTGCCATATTATTCATAACTTGATTTCTGGGACAGCAAAGATATTGGAAAGTAATATTGGGTGCAATTGATAAGTTTCTGAGTAAGTGTTTTAAATATCAATCAATTTTCCTCATTTGAAAAATGCTACAGATTATAAGAGCAGATTTCTTACAACTTAATAAACTTAATAAAATGAAGGATATATATTCACTAATCTAGAATAGCAATATTTAGATAGTATCCTGATTATTGAAGAGAAATAAATATGTTACTGCAATCCTTTCTGTTTTTCAGAGCTTTTTTGCTGGAAAACTGTTTTTGGTATGATTTGGAACTTCTTAATACATAAATCTTACAAAGCCTTCGATGAAGTTCTCCCTGTTGGATGTAAACATGTCTATTATAGCAAGCATCCTTTGTATTTTTGTGGTTTAGAATGATGAATTTTATTACAGTTCCTTGCAGGGGTATTATCTAGCAAATAGCAATAGCACTTACTTATATACCGCTTCAACGTGCCCTACAGCCAGTGGTGGATTCAAATAATTTAACAACCGACCCTCTGCCCCAATAATTTCTTCCAACAACCAGTTCACCTGCTTAGAAAGTTAACGACTGGTTCTCCCAAAGTAGTGTGAACTAGCTAAATCCCACCACTGCCTACAGCCTTCTCTAAGTGATTTACAGAGTTAGCATATTGCCTCCAACAATCTGGGTTGCTAACTTTTGAAGGATGGAAGGCTGAATCAACCTTGAGCCAGTGATATTGAACAGTCGAACTACAGGCAGTCAGCAGTCAGCAGAAGTAGCCTGCAGTACTGCATTCTAACTACTGTGCCACCACAGCTAGCTGGTTTAATAGAGTTGTGACCTGGTTGTTAAATTGCTCCGCTGCATCTTCAGGAATGATAAAAAGGCACATGTCTTCTAGTTGGGAAAAAAAAAAGGCAGCAGCTTAGTATCTTTGCATGGTTCTGCCACCAACAGCAGGGTTGCAATGCCAACTCAAGAGGCATCCCTCCAAGAGAGGATGACATTAAATAATGTGAACTGGACATAACAGAACCACAAAGACTCTTCAATATATTCATACTTCATCATGCATAGGACACTGTTTTCAATAATTCCATTTTTATGTTATTGTGTTCCTCCAAATATGAGCATTGAATGGAGAAAAGCAGAGTTTCTACCACACTCCACCAATATAATCATGTTATTTGCAAATATTAATTACTCAGGTCAGTCTCTCTTTCCTCCTCAAGAATCCTGTATGGGTGCACTGATAATGTTACCTAGTTTGGTAATGAAATGCCTGCAAAAAACCCCCCACCAAGCTCAGAAGGCACCAAAGAACCCACAGTTGAACTTTTAGCTACACATATTATTTTTAATCAGTCCTATTAGACTCAGATAAGGAAATCTTCCAGAAGAATAACATACTTTCTATAAGTATATTGTGTTCTGCTAGTCATCCTTTTTCCTATTTTTCAAATGCTATAGAATGTGAAAAGAGCAACACAATACATGAGGGTTGAAAGAAAAGTAATGCCCCTACTTTGTAACTTTAAATATTTTAATAATGAAACAGGAAATAATGTATGTTAAAATGAAGTATTTTATAAACTTGTGTTTACTTCTCATATAATCATCATCATTTACTACACATTCTGCCAACAATAGACAAGTCTCTTCAACAAGTTGTGAAATAACTCCATACTTTAACTTTTCAATCTTATTTTTCATTCAACCTTGGGTAAATAAACCTTGGGCATGTGTGATGTCTATGTGTACTTTCACACACACTGTGTGAAAATATATGATTGTGATGGGGCTCAATGATATTAATCAATTTTTCTGAAAAATATCCATCCTTCTAGATTAAAAAAGTACAGTTCAGATGGTAACAAAATTGTCTTTCAATAAGTCAGGAGTAAGTTAACTTCTGAAACTGAATAATAATGATGTATTGCAAAAAATAACATTTGAATGTGATTTACTGACAAATTTACCCTATGGCCATATTTCTTTTCATTTTTTTCCCATTATAAACTTATCCCCCACCCCTGGAATTAAACATATGCAGAAAACTGAATTAAAAAAAATAGCACACACATCTCTTAGCAACTATTGCACTAAGTCACTTTGAACTGTTGGGAAAGCTTTCAGGAGTTATGCTTTGCCTGAGAGATTCCTCTCCTTGTCCTTCATTTCTGAAATCAGTAGCTGCAAGATTTAAAGCTGGACTATATATGCCTTATTGTTTGTTCAACTTCAGAAAAGCCAGTGGCAGGAGAAAACTCAGAAGGTGAAGGTCAAAAGAAAAACTATTCCCATAAACCAAGCCTTACAGAGAAGGTCATGCTACCTTCACATCTTTTACACATGTTACATTTATACCTGAGGCTGCAACCAGGAACTGATTATATTTATATAAAAGTGCACTTAATCTGTTGCAGTCTTTCTTTCTCACACTCTCTCTCTTTCTCTCTCTCTCTCACTATCTAATCTTATCATACATTCATTCTTAATGTATTCAATATTTGAAAAGGAGGGGACATTCCAAGAATAGAAGAATTCAAAAGTTGCCAGTTTCTCATTGACTCACATTCCCTCGAGCTATAGATGTCTCCATCGGACTCATCGTTTCACAACTGCGCATAAAATTGTAACATATAGCTTGAAATCTTTCACAGGTTCCACATACCATGCCTTCAAATCTGACATCAGGAAGGCTATGTTCATATACCACACTTTTTGTACATTTGATGAAGCTCATCATGCGTCTTCAGAGCAATTGGTAAGATGTCTTAAATATAAGGGGGATGCACAGTTGTTGGGCTTTACACAGCATAAATCTCCATGTGAATTACTAAGCGTGGAATCACATCCAAAGTTCCATTCGAGAATAAGTCTCATTGAACACAGTGTGACTTACATTGTTTAGACGAAATGTGGAAGACTGCAATGTAGGGATATATGACCACTTTGCCTTTTTCCAAGGGTAGACTAAATTAAAGCTTTCCAGTGTTCGTTTAGCCTATCCCCTCTGCGTGTCATTGTACTAAATTCATAAGAATATAATTAAATATCCGTGATTGCTGTTCCTTTCTTTCTTTGTGTGGGAGCCTATAGGATCAAAGCTGTGCCCCTGGCAACATTGACATACTCTCAAAATCTTTGTAAAGAGCATGGAAGTTGTCAGTAAGCAATTGCTGGTTCAAAGTTTATTGTCTCCAAATAATATTTTCCATTATTTTGGAGGGTCATCAAGTGTATGAATCTCACTGGAAGAACATATGGGAGCCTGAAGGCTCTATTTCCAACAGGTAAATATATCAGGGCATTTCACATGAAAGGCATTTCAAAAATCTCAACTATGTTGAGTTCAAGCTTTTCAGATACCTTAAGGGCATCTGTTCATGTCCAGCAATAAGCAGCACATATGAGAGAAATTCTATGGCACAGATTCCAGTTTCCTCTTTAGGGAGACAAGGAACATTTCCCTGAATTTGATTTTAAGTAACCCACCCCCCAAATAATAATAAGAACGAAAGCCTGAATTATGTTTGAGTAAATATGCTATCCTCTCTCTCTCTCTCTCTCTCTCTCTCTCTCTCTCTCTCTCTCTCTCATATTTAAATTATATTTTTGTTGTGAAATTGTAGAAAAGCATGCTTCCTTTCCCAACAACTGCTAATAATACATTTCCCAAATGATGCTTGTTATTTAGAGACAGCTCATGTCTGTCACTAGCAGGAGGAATTGTCACATTTTTAGACGAAAGTAAAAGTGAACTGAACCCTTCAACCAAGTCCTGCTATTGGCTGTAAATCAGGGGTATCCAAACTTGGCAACTTTAAGATTGGTGAACTTCAACTCCCAGAATTCCTGACCCAGCTATACTGGCTGAGGAATTCTGGGAGTTGAAGTCCACAGGTCTAAAGTTACCAAGGGTCGGACACACCTGCTATAAAACCTGTTGAGAAATGAAGTTCAAGTTTCTTGAACTTTCCTGAGGCTATTTGTCCTGATCAATCTTGTTTTTTTTTTCTTTTTAGAAGGTGTTTATTTTAACCAATCAGGAGTTGAAAAAATATTTTTTCAACTCATCATAACTTATAGGATAAAGAAGATGTAAGATCTTAAGCCATGAGCGAGGGAAACTTTTGATGAGATGTTGATGTTATATTAGTCAAAAAAGGAAATTCCTGTCAGCTCTAAGACAGACTAAAACATGAAACAAATGTATACATCAGATATCCAGAGCCTTCTTTTCAATTTGTGGCTGCTGGTTTTCTTCTTCTTTGACCCTGGTCACAAAAGAGGGCTACGGTGTGGCCTTCAAAATGCTGGCTGAGCTTTTGAGCATTTGGGGTTGGTTTCTCCTTCAGAAATTGCTGTCATTCCTCCATGACAGACAAAAATGAGACTGGCAAGAGATAAGACTGAACCTCTGCTACTCAAAAGGCTACAAACACCCAAAAGATTGAGCAAATATCATTGTTCCAGTCCTGGAAACATGGCAAATATTTACAAATCATTCTCACCACCATAGCATCCCCTCTCTCCTCCCAAGCCCTGCCCACAGCCAGTTACCCATCTTCCATCCTCACTACAGCCATCTACCTGACAAAAGAATGAAGGTAACCAAAAGTAGGACAAGGTAGAAGAGCTGTGTGTGTGTGTGTGTGTGTGTGTGTGTGAGAGAGAGAGAGAGAGAGAGAGAGAGAGAGAGAGAGAGAGAGAGAGAAAGGCAGGACCCAATGACCATAAAAAATGTTTTTCATTCCCTGGCTATCACAGATAGTGGCTGCTGCTAGCATTTAAGATAAGATTAGTTGGTGTTGTGCTATCAGCACCTCCACATTTTCCCTGCAGGGACTTCTTCTGACAGGCTGAAGCTGGAGGCATGTCTGCGGATTAACACGAGCTAATGATTATACACTAAAGCTTTGGAACTGTCGGACTAATAGGATTAAGCAATGCCAGATGCAGGTCCCCGTTCAGGTTAAAAATGCACTTTTTACATTACAAAGTCAGACAGATCCCTTTGAACATGCAATGAATATGGATGTTTTCAATTATCACAGTCTTCCAGGGCTATACGATATGGTAAATTAATCCCTTTAGAACATCGGAAACAGGACAAAATAGCCTTCTTGAAGCTGAAATCCCTCGTTTTAGATTTTCTTTCATGGGGATAAGCAGTGGTGCACCACACATAATTAATCTTATTACAAACAGAGAAAGAAAAGAGAGAGAGAGAGAGGGAGGGAGGGAGGGAGGGAGGGAGAGAGAGAGAGAGAGAGTGAGAGAGAGAGAGAGAGAGAGAGAGAGAGAGAGAGAGAAAAGCTGGAAGATGACCAAAAATTGGTTAAATATTTTTTGGGAGAAAAACCTGAATAGGGTATGGGGGCAGTCTTTTAAAGCAGTTCCTCTTAATTACTTTCCATAATACTTGATTAAAGCACATGCACACCAACCCATAAAACAGAAATGTATCACCAAACCAGAAACTTTTCTTATAAAAAATAAGAAGAAGAACATCAACATTAGCAATTGTTATCCCAAGTGAGTATTAATAAGAGTGGAAATCTGTCTGCCTGTCTTCTTAAGAAGAAAAGATTCTTGCTAAAATAAAATAAAAGGCTAGCTTTCCTACAATTTTGTTTTGCTTAGTTCATTTTTTTTTTAAAAGCTATTGTTCCCCAAACATTCAGAATAGTTCATAAAGTCCTGAATCAGCAAATGGATTCTGCACGTGGCCTTATCTTATCTCTGCCTCATTACTGCTTCTAGTCAAGAAAATTAAATAGTATGTTAAAGTGCCAGAACAGCTATTAGAGTAATATGTTTAATGAGAGTGAAAGTTAGAGCCTCACTGTTAAAAGTTATTTTCATTCTAATGTGTTACATATGCTTCTGGTGTGATACAGTAATGATACGGCAATGAAACAAACAAATAAATATACCCTTCTTTCTAATAATTAGTGACGAGCAAGCCGATCCTATTATTTCTGAATTTGGCAGTCAAATTAGCAACTTCTATGCTATAAATTCTTTCTGAGCATCTCTTAATTTTTATACATGTTCAGTATATCTATAGATGACTTTTCCCCCTCCTTCCAAGCATTGGTCTCATTCCAATCCATTGTCTTAATGGATTATTGTGCATGAATGTGTGTGGGCATTCTTGCATTTTTGTAATAGTAGATCAGTGTGAAGTCACACTCTTGGTTCTTTTAGGGCAGGGGTAGGGAAACTTGGTTCTTTTATCACTTATGGACTTCAAATCCCAGAATTCCTGAGTGAGCCATAAAAGGTTCCCCATCCCTGGCCTACTGGTTTTTCAGTTGAGGGGGAAATCAATTTTTGACTTGAACGAGACTGTCCTACATTTGTATATTAAACAGTCCCATTCAAGTCAAAAATTGATTTCCCCCACAACTGAAAAACCAGTAGGCCAGGGATGGGGAACCTTTTATGGCTCACTCAGGAATTATGTCCTACATTTGTATATTAAACAGTCCAATTCAAGTCAAAAATTGATTTCCCCCACAACTGAAAAACCAGTAGGCCAGGGATAGGGAATCTTTTATGGCTCACTCAAGAATTCTGGGAGATGAAGTCCATAAGTGATAAAAGAGCCAAGTTTCCCTACCCCTGCTTTAGGGGATTAAAACGAAACTATTTAATTCTTCTGTACATGTTAAACAGGACATGTTGAAAAAAATCAGTAATTAAGTGACTGTCATAAACTAGGTGCACGCATATGGAAAGAGTGTAGCTTTTGGATGCTTAATCCACACAGTGAAGCTCTGAAGTGAAAAAAAAATGGAATGAATCACAGCTTGACCTGTGAAAACTCTGTGTTTATTATCCATCCATACACAGAGCAATCATATGTGGGCTGCAAAATCCAGATGACCACTAGATGGCAGCAAAGAGATCACCAACCTAACTCTTTTGAATGGTCATACTGATTTTCTAGGCTAGATATTGCATATCACAATTACAAACATGCTTAATTCTATAAGAGCAGGCACACAATGAATTTTCACAGCAGTATGAATAAACCAATTCAGTAGGATCTCTGTAAATAGGGCCCCAAATGTTAATGCACTTCCAACAGGACTGTTGGTAGTCTGAAGTTAAATGACTGAAAATAATAATTATCAAGAGATATTTTAGCTAATTCAGTTGGGTGCATTTTATGTTGCAGACATGAACACAAATATGTGTCAGTGTTGGATACAGAGATGTTACAGGGAGCGGGATCAAAATAGTCGAGATGACAGCTTGCTCTTTTTCAGATGCATCAAAAAAAAATTATATGGTGGCTCTAAATATGCAACTAAACCCCACTTTTGTGGTGGTGTTTTTTTACATGTACCCAAAATGTCAAGATGGTGTTCACAACCTTGCAAGATCCATCCCTTTTTACACGTATCCAAAACTTCAAGATGGCGGAAAAGACCATGTAATCAAAGAACCATCCCTTTTAGTCCCACCGTTTTTTCCCCCCATTTCAAATAATTTTTTAAAAAATTCTTTCTCCTCCTCTTTTCTCAACTTCTAGATGAGGACTTTGACTCTAATCCCAGATGGACTGCATACTCCTGTGGTCCCCTGCTATCACCACTAGAACTACTGGACTAATTTAGTTCTGGCTCACCTGTAGTTCAAGAGGAACAGCAAATATTACATTTTGCAACTGGTAGTGCTCGAGTTCTGTGGAACTTGAGGGTGGATGCAATTTTCCCTCTATTTGTCTCTTAGCTCCTTGGTGACTTCTTTTGGCAATGAATACAGTCAGGTTTGAAAGCAAGGGACACCAGAAAAAGACAAATATTTAAATTAATAGCACTTGTTTGATTTTAATTAAAATAAATAAACTGAATAAACTCTTGGAGGTAACTCATACTTTTTAAGATAATCAAAGTGCTATAAATCATTCATATTTCTATAGAATGAAGAAATTCTACACATGTGCCCATGTGGGGAGAGGAGGAGAGAGAAGGGAGGAGGAGAGAGAGAGAGAGAGAGAGAGAGAGAGAGAGAGAGAGAGAGAGAGAGAGAGAGAGAGAGATATTATATACACCTTATCAGGTATCCTGCAATTAACTGAATTTTAAAAGATGCATTTTATTTTCTGGAGTATTACGCTAATTTATAAATAATTTCTTTTTCACTGAAAAGGGTACCACTTTACAACAAAAATGCTGTGATTTAATATCTTATCAAAACCTGAAGTAAAACTCACCTGTTTCAGAAACAGACACTTCAACTACTAGGCAAATTATGCTTTTTTTTTTAAAAAAAAAAAAGCAAGCTGCTTTAATATATACCTATTATTTTGTCCCAGCAGAGGGAGCCCCTATTATTTCATGCATGCTGATCACTCTTGGAGAATTGCAAGAGAAATTAAGAAAAATGGATATAATGTCTAAGAATTTTTAAAATATAACTTCCTCTTCATTAAAAGCATTCAGGTATGTACTTATTCATTTTAAAAAAAATCCATAAAAATAAATAAATAAATGGCAGGACAAGCTTGGTAGATTTGGTTCCATGTGGCTTTAAATTAAAGATTTGTGAACGGAACTTTGCATTAAGATAATGAGATAAGTGGATATCCTTAATCAGAGACAGAAGGGATTTAAATCAAGGAACATTCTTTCTTCCCCCCCAAAAAATCCTAGATGATTTTTCTGATATCACTTTGTGATATGATATGATATATTATATGACTGATATATGATATAAGATATTCTTGTGGGAAAAGTACCATCACAGAACTGATGTTAAACAATAGATAGTAAGATGGACAACAGCACAAGATAACAGTTTGTTGTTACTGGGGGGAAAAAAGAGAGGAAAAAATCCCAAACTGTATTATTACCCTAATAAATAGAGATATACTTGACAACCTGTACAGGATCTTCTGTCATTCTAACCTGCTGCCCTGTGGTGGCACCTGAACATTTCTTGGTATAGCATCATTTAATAAGGCATATGCATATGACTGGTCAGTATGATAATATAAGATGGCATGCAAATGAAGGAAATGGCTCCTTCATCCTTCATGGATTTCTATTGAGGGATGTAAAGCGTAAGGATAATGTTTTCAACAGCTTCTCATCTTCCATTCCCAAAAGGTTTCAATGGGCCTTTCATTCAGAATGTAAGTAAGGGCATTCACCTTGGATATTAAACTCTACAGCAGGGATGTCCAAATCTGCAACTTTAAGATGTGCGGATTTCCAGAATGGTTGGGGAATTCTGGGAGTTGAAAACCACAGATCTTAAATTTGCCAACATTTCACACCCCTGCTTTTACAGTATCTTAGATAGTGCATAAATACCTCATCATCTTTGTAAGACTTTAAAAAAAACAATGAATATTCTGATTTCTCAGATGAATTGACCAATCATTTGTTCTTTTTGATATATTCAGAAAAGAGTATATTTTGCCTGACTTCATATTTCTGTTCATACATGAATCAGGAAATTTTATGGAAAACTTCTCATTCAATATTCTAATCCAAAACAGAGTTAAAAATGCGTCCGTCATAGTTGCATAGGACTGAGGTAAGCTATGTGTTTAATCAGTTGAATTGGTTTATTATTACTCTGGGTGCTCTGATACTCTCTTCTTCTCTCATTACTGATATCTCCAAACCACATCATGTCATTTCTGGAAGAAGCAAGTCCTGGAACAAGTTTGTAATTTTTCATAATAACAGTTAACGAGTTTGCAGCTATGTAGACCACCGTAGTATGTGAGTCTGTCCTGAATATCTGAAGCTTGCCTTTCTAGAATTGCATAATTCCTGGTCTATCTTCCAACAATGGAACACCATTCTGAGGAAGCTATGCTGAATCTGTCAACATGGACCACAGCTAATTCTGCACCATTTCCAACCGGAGCAGCTAAAAAGAATGATGGGTATGAAGGCCGTATCGTAGTTTTTTTCCTTTCTTCCTGCTTGTGAATGCTACATGTCAACACTTGCAAGATTTCAGTTTGCTAACCTAGACAAACAAAAGCCACCCAGCATGCATTTACCAGCAACATGAAGTTCACTCAAAAGTTCACCCTCAACAAGCCAGGCTGAGACCTAATTTCTAAAGTGTAGCTGATGTTTTGAAAGACAGGAGAGGGCAGGGGAATAAGCCAGAGCCATGAAGAGTGAATAACATTGGATCAAATTACCATTTTTGACATTACTTGTCTGAAACCTGATTTGCTTTCAGTCCTCGGCAGAAAATACAAAGAATCTTACACTATGAAATATGAAGACACTTTCAGAAGGGCTGTAAATCCAGGCTTTTAATCATTAGGATTGTCGCAGTCTAAACTGGATAGGGGAGAGGCATGCATACTGGTCTATTTCAGTTCATTTGGCTGGTTGGGATCAGCACAGAACCATTTTAGACTATAGAGTTTGCTGCCATTGAACTTTTGAATTAAGCAGAGTGGGTTACAGGTTAAAAATATGTCTTTCTCTGAGATAATTCCTCTTCCTTTATGCTCGTACTCAGTACAAAATAACACTTTATGCTCGTACTTAGCTTTTTTAACACTGTTAATATTTGCTCTATTTTTAGGCATCTTAATCAAAACTGTTCAACTCTTCATTTATTTAAAGAACCATACTGTGCTCACATAATGTAGAAAAGGGTTAACAAGAATTGTAGAATAAATCTAATTCACAGTGGGCTAAACACAACATAGGCTTCTGTGAGTTTTTCCTAGAGGGAACATTAGGTTTCAATTCTTATTTGTTTTTTATTTTTATTTTCATTTCTTTTCTTTTCCTTTTTTTAGTTTATTATTTTTTTAAGTACATAGTTTATTTAAAAATAGATACATAGAATAAAATATACTAGTTTTTATTATTTGGTTATAGCTGCATTATTTATATTAATACTAGTACTACAATTCAAAGTAATATCTGTATTATGAATAGTATTGATTTAAAAATTCAATGAACTATTTTTTTAGAAAAAATGTTTCAACAAGCAGAAATGGAAATGGTACATTTCAGTCTATCTTTAAGCAAGTCAAAATCTCTGTGCTGAGAAAGTCTCAATCTCTTCCTCTGAGCTGATTTGTATATAAAGCTAAACCATATAGCATTAAATGGAGGAAACATACCAAACTTCAGAGTCATTCTTCTTTCTCTCTTCTTATTAACAAGATACCAGGAATTTTCATTTTAATGTTAGATTAGGCACAATTTACTATACCAATTAAACATTAAACTATTTTAACTTTTAATTATGGTTAAAAATTATTCCTGGATTCCCCTATTCTCTTAAAAATATTGCAGCTTCATCAAAGTTTCAGGGAACTCAACCAGTAATTTATCCTTAGGTGACCCAAAAAAGCTTTGCTAAATTCCTTTTTTAATGAATTGGCTGACTAAGAAAAGAAATGTGCTTAGCTTATGTTACGTCTTTCATTCAAGCAGTTCAGCACAAAGCAAATTCCAAGGCTCATTTTCCAAATAAGCAAACTGAAACACTGGGAGAAAAGTAACTCAGCAGAGCAAATCTTACAACGGCTACACTTCCTTACAGTTTATGATCAGACGGATCAGGCAAGCTGTGTTAAGACTCACTCCATTCTAACAGTTGCCAGCTACAGGCATATGCCATGGAGACATTTAATTAGCTATTAAATGCCAACTTCTCCTTGAACTCTGAGAGTTTTCATCCCGAGGCCTAAGAAGTGAAAAGCCTCATATCGTATTTCTCATCCCTGAACTTCCAATCAGTTGACTGAACAGCTGCTGGGTCAAAGGCTCCTTCTCTTATTAGTAAACCCAGCAAATGACTTGAGTTGGGCAAGTTATCCAGCAGCCTGGAAAATCCAGTTAACAAGCAAGCAATAGTAGTAAGAGAATCTGATCAAGACTTTCAGGCCTAATTTTAAAAGATCTGGACCTGGCTGTTACTTTTCACACACCATGAAGCCTCCAACTAAAACTATGGTGGGCTAGCTTTTCTTTTTCTGGGGGGAAAATGACCAAGAGGAGATTTTCACTGAGGGACTGTCTAGGTAGAAGCAGAAAAAATCCTAAACCTACCTCAGGCTCTGTTGGATCACAATTCAGTCAACAGGGTTCATGAGGATTAATATCTCACAGAATCTGGTAGCCAATTGAAGCATGGCTGGCTGAGGAATTCTGATAGTAGAAATCCACAAGTGTTAAGGTTGCCAAGTTTGGAAGCCCCTTCTCTAGGATCCAGTAACCTGCAGGTTACATCCAAATTCAACCAGATTCAGACACAGCCAATGACTTTGTGAAGATGAGCAACAGAAGACTGGTACAAATGCCACTGGGCACACGTCAGGACCTTCAGAAATGGATCAAATTTGTGGCATTAAAACGATTATGCTGTATTTCAATCAAATAATTAATTCATCACTGTGTTTTGAAATCGCTGTGTTTCACACAGCTAACACTGAATTGGGCCACATTCATCCATCAAACAGCTCTTTACCTAATGCCCAATTTTCTGACAAATTAGGTACTCTTCATCAAATCTATTATTAAACAAATATGAATTAACTGCCTGACATTGCTTTCTGAAACTGTTCTGATCTACCCTTTTCCACAGTCTCTCTATAGTTTTATTCAATTGATTAACTCCAACCAGTTTTATCACTAAACTACTCATTTAATTTAGCAAGCCACTAAAGCCTCCATTAAAATGCACCATCTGTCCCTCTTCTTGGGCCTTTAATAATTACCCACGTCTACTGTGTGTTCTAATCTCTTCTTTAATGAGCGTCCCGAGCCCTTAATAATTTAAAAGGATGTCAAGACAAGTCTCAATTAAAGAGGCTTTTTCCCCCCTAGAAGCGAACGCAATGGCAAGCATTACACCAATCAAAAGCAACAACAGTGGTAATCTTTATTAGGAAAGAAAGAAAGAAACATTTGAGAATAGCAAATTCTAACAAGGCAGGTTTATCTCACATATTTCAGGGCAGATGTGCTCTCTAATGCTAAAAACCCCAAATTTCCATCAAGCTCTGAATTTAGAATATGTGATGTGAAAGTTCTGGTCAAATTTCCCCAAGCACATTTGATTTCAGTAAAAAAAATATTCACCAACCCTCAAGATTTCCATCTGAAATACTAACAGGTAAAACTAGGAATAGAATTTTGATATTAATGAAAAAATATGACAGTATGAATATAAGAAAGACCATATGAAGCAAACATGTAGACACTCATCATAACTTTGGGAAAAAATTATAATATTCCCCACTTTTTGATATTTCACTGGCAATGCAATGTGTTGAATGTAGGATCTTACTATAAAGTATGTTCCCCACTTCTCAAGTCATCAAGTTTTAATGCTCAGGATTATCAAGGGATTTTTCTCTGCATTGAAATATATTGTTATAGAGGAGTAATTAAAGCCACACAGAGCAAAAAGAGGGATTGCACAAGGAAATTTTTTTTTATTAGTATTATTCATAATGTCTGCTCTAGTTTGTCCTTATTTTTTTAAAATCCATTTATTGCAGGGAAGAAGGATAAAAAATGATGGATTCAGTAACGAATCAACTCTTAAAGTCGAAAGATGTGAATCTTTCGTAAAGCCATTGTCAACGGTTCTCCCTAGCGCATAAATAATTATATTTGTTGGATGCAAAAAAAAATCTAGTGATGGCAAAATAATGTGCGGTAGATATAGATTTACAGTAGGTAAGCATCTGCACCAGAGACCATGATTGTCTTTTCTCATTTTTCATCTGCTCATGTTTAAGAATTCCTTTTAGCCATCCAAAAAGAGTTTCCCCCTTTAATGCAAGCTGATTGTTCTAGGATTTCAGCTCATGTTTTCATCTACAGGAAAACCTGAGATTTTTAGTTCCATTTCTCCATGTTTTTTAATTAATTGAATAAAAATAATTCAGTCTGATTTGAAGAAGGGAAAGAAGAGAGGGAGCTACCCCTTGAGATAATTCCAAACTCAACAAAAAAGGATAGGTAGAAATAGAAAAGGGGGGTGTCTAAAACAAACTAAATGGCATTGATAATTGTGTTATATGTCTCATTATGAAGGAAGCTTAGTTGAGTGAGTAGACAATGTAGATTAGCTCTTGCTTTATTAAAAATTGAATAGGCATTGAAGTCTTTGTTTCTTGGTCTTTGGTGAATTTTAATGCCTTTTCTGTACTATTTTAGCTTCCACCAAAAAGAATTCAGATGCCATGTGATCTGATTGCTTTCTCTTTCTTTTTTATTACTGTGATCCCATTGTGGTTTTAAATCAGCATCACACTGGGCAGCTGCTAGGTTTAAAGCAATTTATAAATGCTTTAAGTAAATCCATCAATGGTAAGGTGACCATAGCAATTTTATCAGATTCATACCAAGAGCTTTCTCCCATTTGTCCTTAACCATGGCACAAATACGCCCTGTCAACATCTTTCCCCCCTCCCACTGTGTTTTTATGACATTTCCTTCCATTCATCCCAAAAGTGAGATAGCTTTAAGTCATACATATTAAAGGATATTTTCCCCATTATTCTGACTCCATGCAAAGGCAATCTCAAGGTATATAAATTCTGTTAGGTTTTGTTACATATTACTTTGGAGGGAAGTCAGGATAAAGCAGTGACTTGAAACAACAGCAAATTTCACGCTGGTGCAGTTTTCTGCTGACTCATTGATGGGTGGAGAACACTTAATCTCAGCAAGAGGGAAAGGACCAGAAAGTTTTCTTTTGTCCATATTTGCTAACTTTCTCTTCCCATGAATGCCTGTAGTTTATATTTAGTGAGATTGAAAAGTAAATGATTGGATTGGTTTATAATCCTGAAAGACAAACAAAAGAGTAACCTAAGAATCAAAAGCTGATTCTTGATATGAACTGATATGAACTTTTGCGGTACGTTTGCTAGGATCCCTTTGGTCAACTAACTTTTTGATTATCTGAAAAACCATCTTCTCCTAATGGGATTGGCCTATCCCACCATGGTAGCAGAAGAGGCATGCTGCAGACTCCATTGGTCAAAGAATTTTGGCTGGTAGGGTCTAGAGGAGCCTTTTCTGCTATGTGTCCTGCCCTTTGGAACATTATACTCCCTCTCCCCCCGAGGTGAGATCCATTTCCACCTTGTTGACTTTCTGTAAGGGCCTGAAGACCTGGCTTTGCTAGTTGGCCAGGGACTTCAACAAGGATGGAACATTTTATTGGATTAGGGGAAAAAAACCCACTTCTCCACATGTTCTTCATGCTCCCTTCTCCCATTTTTAACTGTACTTATGGTTTGTCACACAGTCAGCCAGATGTTGAGACTGGAATTGGCATTTTTTGGCCAAGGATCTAGGTTAGTTAGATGTGGATGCTTAATGCTGTTACAGATGTCATTCCAGAATGTAAGCTGTTGCAAGTACAGCTGCTTTTTGCAATTGACTGATGGTGAATTTGTCAATGAAAATGGTGTTCAAGTGGTGCTTTAATTGTTTTGGGATTGCACCCAAGGCACCTATCGCTACTACCTTTGCTTTCTTTTTACTATACTCATCCTATTTCTATTTGCAGATCTTTGTATTTTGTTGTCTTCTCAAACTCTTTTTTTCCCTTCTGCTGTGCTTATTATTATCATTGTTATTTATTGTTTTATCATTTTGATATCTAACTGGCTTAATATTTGTAAGCCACCCACAGTAACCTCTAGACAAGATGAGCGGCACATCAATCTAATAAATAAATACACTTTCAATTGGCCCCTTGGACCTTTCATAGCAACAGGTTGCTTCAAGCTGTTGTCATCAGTATGACCCATTGAGAGTCAGCAAATGATGAGAACCTTGGATGGCCTGATTCAATCTCACTTATTTTGTATAGGATGTTTTGCTCAGCAAAGAGGACTGGGGCAGGAGAGAGACACAAGAGAGCGGTAATTAGCATCTGACCTTCAACTCAGCATAACTGTGCTCTGCACAGCCTCTGGATGAAGTGTGGACAGCTGTTCTGATGAGCTCCTAAGTGTAGCAGAATGGGAGTTGGCTTCCTTCTTTCCAGTGCTGTGATGTTTGCTAAACACATGCATGCCTGCTCAAACACACTGAGGGAAAAAGAGAGTGTGAGAAAGAGCACCAAACTTCATCTGAGAAGTACAGCTTGGACCTCCCATTTCTTGACCAGAATTTGCTTTAGTTGTAGATGAATGTTCCTCAGTATGAACATATGATTGGGCCTTTTCTTGTCTGTCACACACTAGAACTTGTTTTATGTGCCACTGAGGTACAAATGATCATAAACCAATTAAAGAATGCCTCTCTCTCTCCTCTCCCTCCCTCCCTCCCCCCACTCTCTCTCCTTCCCTTTGCTAAGGAACCAGTGCAAACTAATCGTGATAATTCAGTCCTGAATCAGGACTGAACATGATATCTGAATTGATCCCGGTTGACCCTGGAGCTACGTGTTTTGACTTAGATCCATTGGATGGAGCTGTTTCCACTTAGCCTAATCTTGAATACACCAGTGTTACATGAAAGCTTTCAGATATTCTTGACTGCCTGTTTATTCAGACAAACCTGCTCCCTTTTCATATAAAGGAGTTTTTGCCCTTCTTTAATTAAGATTTATGAGCACCTTTGCACTTTTATTTTGACTGGTTGCTTTTTAAGATTTTGAAATTGAACCACCTTGCCTCTTTTTTTCCCTTATGGAATGATAAACATGATTTGGACATTTGTAGGAGGAAACAAGGTCAGGTAGGATTTGTAGTGATAAAAGTATAGAAAGAATATGGTTAAATGTGCTGTTCCATCCATTATCACTCTATTGAACATGGCATCCGTCAAAGCTGCTTTTCTCAGTAGATATTTTTATACTGAAGCATCTTTGTATATGTGTGTATGCATGCACGACACTCAAGTCATCACTTCTAATGTCTGCCTGGACTAGTCCCTGCAGTTTTCTTGACAAGATGTTTGCCATTGCCTGCTTCTTAGGGCTGAAAGGGAATGACTGGCCTCAAATCACTTAGCTGGCTTTGTAACTCACAGTCTCCTGGTTCCCAATCTGGTACCTTAACCATTACACCAAACTGGTTCTCAAGCATTTGTTCAGCTCTTGGAAAATTAGATATTTTATTAGACAAACAGCTCTACTTCCAACATTTTTTAAGGAAGTGGGTTGGTACAAATCCTCCAGACACTACACTTTCTAGCTTAAAAGGCCTTTTCTCAACCCAAAATTGTAGAAATTTTCTTAGAGTTGCGAGTTGCATCCTCCTTGCTAGAGATGAAAATTGGGAATCATTTAGATCAGTGGTCACCAACAGGTGGGCCGGGGATCACTGGTGATCTGCAAGAAAATTTTGGTGGTCTGCAGAGAAATGTCCCCCCCAAAGCAGTTCCCACAAAGCAATTAACCCAGGCTGTGTGGGAACACAAGGTTGCGCTGCCCATGTGGCCTGCCCACCCACTGGCCCCCACCCTTCAGCTCAAACCTTACCATGCAAACTGGAATTGGAAGGTAAGACCAATGGCAGGGGAGGGAAATCCTCCCTGGGGTGGCTTGCAGATGTTGGTGGGAAAGTCGATCCCATATTCCAGAGCTGCAGTAGTTACAAGACTGGCTCTTTGGTCATCCTGGACCAGCTCCTCCAGTCCATGGCAAGCCAGTGCACCCCGGTGGAAGAGCAGCTGCTCTAGGATGACCGAAGAGCCAGTCCGGTGACTACTGCAGCTCTGGAATATGGGACCGACTTTCCCACCAATGTCAGCAAGCCACTGTCAGTCAAAATTCATATTAGTGGTCCACAGGATTTAAAATTATGAGTTTGGTGGTCCCTGAGGTCCAAAAGGTTGGTGACCCCTGATTTAGATGTCCAAACCTTCACTATGTCCAAAATATTGGGATAAAAGTAATTTAGATCAATCCATACTTCATCTCCCAAAAGCACAAAGCTTTTCACTTGATTCTAGAAACAGTAATATTGCAATAACTTATGTGTGTCTAATTAACTTTGAGAGGAACCCATTAATTAGAATGTTAGAAGATTTTTTCACATTCTTATTTTGTGGTAGATTTAGCCATGCCAAGAGTGGCACAGATTTGGGATGGGATGATACTTTTGCATTAACTGAGAATGGCAGGTAACAGCTGAACATACCTCCCAGCATTGGCTAGCTCCCAACTGAGCGAATTAGTCAATCCCAGGAGTGATTCTCAGATTCCATTCATTTGGCTGCCTGACACTGGCCCAAGACCTACAGTTATGCTTCTAGCACAGGGACTGCCCAGCTGGTGTTATGTCCAACAAGAAGTGTAAATATGCATCTGCTTTGAATAACTGAGCTCCAATTACAAGTTCTTGGTTTCATGGATTTTGCTAGGGCAGCAACCCCAAAACCAGTGGCTAAAACAAGGTCCCCCTCAACTCAGCACATACTTTGAAAAGAAAATTAAGACACGAAGGCAATCTTCAAATGTCAAGTTTTAAAATGATAATTATAAACAACAATGGGAACTTGTTTTAATTATCAAAACTACCATGACAGTATGCTTTTAAATTATATACAATGGAAAAGAAAATGAGTGACATAATCACACTCCATTTGACACACAGCCATCTTCTTCAACAATCTTCACCCTGCCCCTATGTCAAGGCTTTGCAGTGGGGGAAGGTTTCTTTTAGGAGGTGAATATGCATCTCATTTTCCCCCGATGATCCAGAAGAAGTCAGCCCCGAAAATGGCATTTTATGAAGCCACTTACAAAAACTGCAGGTTCAAACCTCTTCCAATTCAAGTGTAATCTTTCTTATTATATTTAAGAAACAAGCCAACCAACTTAAGGTCATAGGAATAGAATATTTACAGTAAAACTTCCTGGCACCTTAAATGCATGTTTTTCAGAGCCAAGAGAAAAGAGTATCTCAGTGAATGTGTAAAATTGTTCTGAGGCATTAGGATTTGTTGCACAGTTAGCCAGATGTTTAGATTGGATTTAGCATTTTTATTCCCCATCAAGTACCAGGATAGGCAGATGTTCTTGTTTGATGGTGTTAAAGGAATTGTCACAAGATGTAAGCTATTCCGAGTGAAGCTGCCTTTTGCAATTGATTGAAGGTGGTTTTGTCAACACCAATAGTGTGGTGCTCCAGATGTTTAGGGATGGCACCTATTGCTATGGGAAGAAGGAGACATTCTTCCTGCCCTTGAGAAGTAATTAGTAGAATAGCCTATGTAGCAAGGTTCATAAAAAGTAATCAAAATGGTCAAGATGGAAGATACAATATCACAATATAAACACAAAAAGAGCTGGGGTTTTGTAACAGCATGTGGGAATGACCTTGGGAGACTAGGCAAAGAGACGTTGCCAAAAGAATGATCAGATAAGAGACAACATAGTCCACATTTTGTAGTGGGTGAGGCAAGAGGCTCAGAAGATACCCTCCCTATGTTATCAGGCTGTAAAGGAGATTGGGAGTGAGAAGATATATTGTAAACCAGGGGTGTCAAACTCGTGGCCTGGATGCATCATTCACTGGCCACGCCCATGCTCAGTTTAGCGAAGGGGGGGTGAAGTCATGTTATGTCATGTGACAACACCATGACAATGCAAGTTTGATACCCCTGCTGTAAACTTTCAGACTTGCAAGATTCTGTTTATGAAGTTTTACAATAAAGTAAAATTAGCTCATCTGGTGAGGTTTCCTATCTGGTTTATCCTGCAAGGACAATGGGCTTGCATTGCAAAGCACAATCACTGACTTGCTGGCTTTGATCTCACACCCTATGGATTATGCTGGCCCATAATTTCTTTGGAGTGAACTGATCATATGGATCAGTTGTTGGATTATTTTTTGGACTCTTGATAGATATTATTATTATTTTACCCTCTGACTGCTTGTTTATCCAGCTCTCTCTGTCACCTTTTTTTAGCATGCTCCTAACTGTTTTTGATTAACAATAGTAACAAATCAGATTCGGTTTCCTGCTTTACAGTTTGGGAATTTAGGTCCATATATTTAGGTCCATATATTTCCAACCTATGTTTTCTTATTGTAAATCCAATCCTTAATAAGTGAGTCAGCCCTCCCAGGTAAACTAGGTTGGAAATAGGACTAGGTGAATGAATTCTATTTTATTGTAAGACTACATTAACAGAAAGTTGCTAATCTGAAGGTATAAACTTCCAACTCACAACTTTTAACTGCCTGGTTCATTGAGTGGGGAGGGTCCTTTCTCAGTTTCTTACTGTGATGGTTAAGTGATTTTGGAAATGTGGAATTAAGTGTGTCATCAGTTTAGAGTCATTAAATACCCACAAACGGTCCAAGTCAAACCATTCCTGAATTCCCTTAACCTTTATCTGGAGCCAGTTTCTCTATTTCTAAGCAACATCTCTCCTTCTTTTCCTCAAGTCTTCTCATGCATTTCCATGACACAGTGGGATCCATAAATGTACTAAGGCATCAGGTCATAAGCTCTTAGATACAGATTCCACAATTGGTTTGGGTAAGGGAATTCACAAAGAATGTTTCTACCCATGCTAATATTTTTACCGTGATTTAATGAAATTAAGTAGCCACCAAGAAACATTTAATTCTATTCAAAGAGCAGGGTGTCATTTAATTGTTTACTTAGTAATCACTAAGGGTTTATATGTATGGTATTCAGCTTTGTTCAGGTATTTTCCCACGTCATTATAGTTGTGCTTTTAAAGTTGTCGCAACATTTCGGCAGAATCTCATCTGCTATCATCAGACTTGTATATTGGGTTCGTCTCTGTGTCAGGCTGCAAAAGCATAACACACTCTGTGTGTGTGCGCGCACGCATGCGCATGTGTGCATGCGCACATGTGTATGAAAAAATGAACTGAATATGCTGTATTTATTTCAAGCCTAAAACAGAATGGGAATTCAAATTAATGCATACATTTCTTTCCTATTTGATTGCTTTTCATTTGTTTTTCATTACAACTAATTTTTAAACAAGTTGGAATGGCTTGTGAAGTAGCAGAGGAATTCTAGGTGACAACAAAATACACAACTAAAATTTTAGTAGATGGGAAGTAAAATTATTCAGTTCAGATTTTTAATGTGAATTTTTTAAACCAACACTTAAAGGGGAATATAGAAATGTCTTGTCATATGGCTTATTTAAATATACACACAAAGAACAGATATGTAGCAAATTATTGGTCATGACTCCCACTCAAACCAACATTTAAAAAAAATGAAAAATAAAATAAAGATAATTTAGAGGAATAAGAAAAAATAAAATGAATGGAAACAAAATGAATGACTTTGTTTAAATAAAAACAAGTGGAGGTGTGTTTTTTCCTGCCAAGCCCTAAAATGTAAAAAAGAATCATGTCAAATCTATTTAGCAAATTTATCCCACTTAATGATCAGGAAAAAGTTCTTCTGAAAAATTGTTGGTGAAACTGAAATTCGAAACTTTTTTTCAGGAATTTTGCCAATCAAAGACTAACCACTGGGATCCTTCATTTGAAAGCTGGTCCTGCCCACACTCCTCTAAAAAATTAGTGGTCTGCTAAGAAATTATTATTATTTTAATGACTAGTTTGAGAGAAAAGAACCTACTTTCAAGAACAGTATTTTAGAAAAAAAATCTTCTGGGTGGGCTACAGACTTCTGGTACTTATCCCATTTACAGGGTAGCCAAAGACTACTGTCCTCTCTATCTTTATAATGTCATCTTTATGACAGGTTGCAGCCTTCCTGTCTTTCTGTGCTACAATTAAATTTCAGTGAAAGCAATCAGGGTGTATTTTTAGGAGTGCATGTGGACAGATAGAGATGCTGTAAAATGACAGAGAACTATGCCCCAGGGAGGAAAAGAAAAGAAGAAAATATCTCTCTCAACCATTTTTTTTACCACATCTTGCAACCATCTTGGGACCAACTCTACCCTCTACTCTCCCTCTTTAACAATTCAACCATCTTGCAACAAAGCTCAACTCCACAACCTTGTAACAAGTCAGCAATCTTTTAACAAAGCTTAGGTCTGCCATGATCTTGTCATAACTTAACCATCTTGTAACAAAGCTCAACTCTGCCACAAAAATAGACTTAAAGCATTTTAAAAAGAGAAAGAGCAAAGCAGCATATATTTTTGTCCCCCAGGGAAAACATGAACAGAATATTGGAAGATTTGGTCGTGGTTTTCCTAGGTGTTTCAAAGCCAAAAAGACTGGAATGAAGTGACACCTTAGTTGCAGTTTATTAACTGGACATTTATTCAGTAGGTAAGATCTGTAGTTGATTTCAAAACAGAAAGAATGCAAAACAATTTTCTGAGGCCTTGTTATGTCATGGCAGGTTGGTCTCAAACAACAACTACAGATCCCATTTCTTCATTGAACTGTGGATGATGATTAAAGAAAAACATTTATTTATTTAAACAGATTTACTAGATTTATTACTTGCCATAGTTTCAAATCTTTCAGCAGTATTATTAGATTACAACTCCCCCTTCCCTAGTAAAATTACAAAACTTAAAAGACCTTTGAACAGCCATCTTATCCTAGATAACATCGTTGATACTTCAGAATAGCTCTGTTTTTATTAGTTTATGGAAGGGGCAATCAGAGCTTGAGTAGCAAGCTATCACAAACTATAGATTCTACCATAGGAAAACAGCATACTGTACATCTTAAATAAATGGGAGACTACTAGCAGTTTTTCCTGGGATAAACAAGTTGGTCTGGTCAATATTTGTTGGAACTGGTAACCCTGAAGATGTTTTCATGCTAAGGGACCTTGAATTGCACGCGGATGCTAACTGGCAGCCAATGAAAGTCCTGGAGCAAAATATAATATGTCCAAGGTCAATAAGTGACCTATTCTGGGTAATTGCATTCCAGGATAACCAAAATTTTCAAGTAGTCTTTAAGGACAGTCCCATGTAGAATGCATTGCAGTAGTTCAGTGGCATATTCCTGAAAACATGAATGACTTGTTAGGTGCTCCACTCTGAAATTCATTCATTCATTTGCAGGATTACCCACTCCAGGGAGCCAACTTTGAGTGGTGTAAAATTATCCAATATATAATTGGGATTAACAATGCAAATCAAATTTACAAACAAGTATAGAATAGAAGAATAAAAAAATGGAAATCATATTTCAGAGATTAAAACCAAGTCCTTCCTCCATGCCTGTGTCTACATGAAATGTCCACATTTTCACTGATGTCCTGAAACCCACAAAGTTTATCTGCAGAAGCAGAGACTTAATTCTTTGGGGGATTTTTGGTTCGTTTTTAGTTGTCTTGTCATATTTTGTGTCTTGCCCTCATTCCGGATTTTTTGGTTTATTACATTTCATAATAAATATAGTGAAATGTATTCATTACTTTTGTTGAAAATAATCTTCACAGTGGTAATAATAGACACAGTGGTACTTTTTTCAGCATACATGGGCTTTAAAATGTCATGGTGTTAACAAATAATAAAAGATGCATTTGTATGTTTGTATGTGAGAAAATGAAAAATGCATTGAATGTTAATTATTTCATCCCACAAAACAGAACTTTATACTTTTCTGCTGCCTTGATACACCTGAAAAGAGCCTTTCGAGTTTTGAATTTGTAGGGTCTCCATATCCCAACTCATGTTCTACTTTATAAAAATTCAAATTTACGTGAATCCTCCTTCCAAACCTTTTTTTTTAACACTACTCTCTTTGCTCACTGTGGTGAAATACCAAACAAAGCAATCAAACTGGCAGATTAATCAAATTTGCTTATTGCATTTCATTTACATTTGTAAAAAAGCAATTTCTGCTCTCATTATTTATTGATGTCAAAGGGGGCAATTTAAAATTCTGCTCTTTTTCCCCCCTGATTGTCAGAAAGATGTCTTCCCCCACTTGAACAAGCCCTCTTTTTTTAAAAAAAAATACAAATGATTTCAAGTGCCAAAGAACTGTAATATGTAAGCGTAAAAAAAAAAAAATCACTTAAGTTTAACACTTTAAATAGCTTATTGTTTTGTTTCAACAAAAAGGGTAAGGAAGGACATCTTTTCAGCTCCTCACAGACCTGTGTTTTCTTTTTATTAGTACAAGTAAATGCTTACATTTTACCTGAATGGGGATTTAGATTTTGTTCTTTGATTTTTTTTTCCTGTGAAGAGTACAAATGATTTCTTCTAAACAATACCCTGAAGGTATCATCAGCAATTGTGTTTTCATAATGGAGAAAAGGAGAAGGAAGAAACAGCTTTTCCAGTCCTGTTGATCTGGATCTGAACTTCCTCAAGGAACAATTCCTGAAGGCCCACATTTAATCAAACAGTTCTACAAATGATCCCCTAAGACAAAGCCTGCTCCATTAGAAGTCCGTGCTTTAAAAGAAAGTACAAACTTGAACATATATGAATGTGAAGCTGTTCTACATTTTAACATTATGTTCTTTTCGTTGTTTCTCATTCTCTAATCTAGGATACTCAACTGGTGGCCTCAAAGCCATATACTGTACAGCTAGTCCTCAACTTATGATCACAAAATGTTTGTTTCTAAGGAAAATAGTTGTTAAATGACTTTTGGCTCATTTTATGATCATTCTTGCCTTGGTTGTTATCTGAATCACTGTGGTTGTTAAGTTAGTAACATGGTTAGTAACATGAATCTGGCTTCCCCATTGACTTTGCTTGATAGAAGGTGGCAAAAAGTGATCACGTAGCCCTAGGATAGTGCCATCGTGGTAAATATATGCCAGTTGTCAAGTATCTGAATGTTGATCATGTGACCATGGGGATGTTCTTGCAGTCACGAGAAAAATGGTCATTAGTCACTTTTTTCAGTGCCATAGTAAGCTGAGATACCACTCAAAATCTTGGGCGATATCTTTAGGGCCTTGGACAAAAGCATAAACTATTTGTATTTTTTTTTTAAAAAAAGTAAAGTTTATTATACTATAAAATATAAATAAAATCAAAGATTATGAGGGAACAAGAAATCGGTAAAAGTAGTGAAAGAGGTGAAAGGTAAAAGAAAAGGAAAGAAAAGCAGTGACTTATGACCTTTTTCTATCTATTAGAACAAAAAATGCAGTAACCACTTCAAGTTTTTGCTTTATTTTAGTCAGTACAAGCCATTTCTATAGCAAACCTGTTTGCAATCTTTATGCGACTGAAGAAGTAATCATATTTGGGGGATGGGGGAAATCACAGGAGTTAATGTAATAAAATGAAATTGAGGTTTTGCTCTGGATCTACCCTCCCAAAGGCCAAATTAAATGATCACGATTAAAAGAATTTGTACAACTTCCCTTAGCTTTCCATGCTACAGATGTCTGTCTCTCTTATGCTATTATGCTACTGGGTGCATCATTCTAATATTTAAGGGTTCAATTTAGTATCTAGATGGAAAAGACCCTTCCTCCTGCCACTCCAAACTACATCCTTCCACACATTTACTCATCAGAGTTTTGTGCAACTCAGGAGGAATTCTGCACCCTCCTGCTCACGTGCCTTTTTTTTAAACAGCGGACCCACTACTTCTAGCTTTCGTAGGATATAAATACTGTTTTAAAGCCAATTTTAAACTAGGGGCACTGGATCTTTATGGAATTTGCGGTATCTCATTTCCCAATTAGTGAACAAAACCTGTCTCATACCTACTGCTAGATCCTGGGAGGGAAACCCTGGCTTTATATTTTTACACTTCTCTCTTTCAATATCTCAAGAGAATAAAGCAAGGGTCAAACTCAATCAATTCCATCTCTACTTCTCTTCTGTAAGAACCGAACCTTGTGACTCTTCTCCCATGTCCTGCAACAGATTTTGGCAGCAAGTGATGTCGTTGTCAGTGTTTCTGAATCCGCATCGATCTATTCTCCAAAGCACCTGAAGGC
This sequence comes from Pseudonaja textilis, assembly GCF_049901715.1. Taxonomy (NCBI): domain Eukaryota; kingdom Metazoa; phylum Chordata; class Lepidosauria; order Squamata; family Elapidae; genus Pseudonaja; species Pseudonaja textilis. Next base: position 195,950,579 of record NC_141991.1, on the reverse strand, counting down.
AGAACAAGAAACAATGGATGGAAACTAATCAATGAGAGAACACCTAGAAATAAGGATAAATTTCCTGAAGAACAATTAAACAGCGACTTGCTTTTTTTTTTAATAAAAGTTTTATTTAAGTTTTCACAAAACATATAAATACAAATAAAATATCTTTTTTTGAGAACAGCACGACCCCAGGTTATCACTTCTCCATACAGACATAAACTCAATTACATATTTATGTTATACATTCTAATCCATATCTTATAACTATTTTCACAATTTTTTCAATAGCTTTTCCCTTTCTTACTTCCTATAGCCTTATTTTAAATTATCTCATTCTTTTCTTAATTCAATTACATATATTTTTCTAATTTTTAAAATCTTTCTAATTAATGTTTTTATACTTTCATCTGTCCTGTTTACAATTTCATATTATCTTTTCTCATAAAACAAATTTTCCCCTGTAATTACTAGACTGGAGTGTAACACCTTTGTATCTTTTTGCAAATTTTGTTTAAAAAGTTAAGTTACACCTTTACAGTTATAACATTCATTTTTTTAACCTCTATTTTATAACACATACCTATTTTCAATTGAATTCTGCTTGGTACATTCCCTTAAAAATACATACTAAATTCTTATATATATATATATATATATATATATATATATATATATATATATATATATATATTGTGTGTGTGTGTGTGTGTGTGTGTGTATAACAATAGTAAATGGAATAATTATTCTATTCAAGTACAGCTCTGCCATTAATATTAATCTTTTACATTTCTATTTCTTTTAACAAACATTACCTAATAATATCAGTTGTCTTTCACTTTAATCATCTATATTTCATATTTTACTTATTACTGTCTTTAAATAAAAAACAAAACAATAGTTATTAGCAGTAGACAATAAAATTATTATTCTTATTCAAATGCATCTTGTCAACTGATGAAAATCTTCCATGTTTCTTTTCAGTTTTTTTAACTTTCTTTTTAAATCATTGAGAGCCTTATTCTCTTTACAAACAAATATTCCATTACATATCAGTACAAATGTTTTCTATCACTTTAATCATCTAAACATATTTTCCAAACCTTTTCTATTTCTAGTATAACAATGCTATCCCGTGCACCCTTGCAGAATCCTCTCCTTAAGTTAAATTTTAACCATTGTCTCTGTGTCTTTTAAATAGGTTTATACCTTTAATTCTTGTACACTTTTCCTGTACCTCTATATCTTGTTTCTGTCCTTTGTAGCTTCTTTTCCTTTCCCTCTTCCCTCTCTTCTTCTCCCTCCCCTTTTTATTCCCTTTTCTATCTGATTCTCCCTTCTGTGTCCTCCCTTCTGCTTCTTCCTGATATTATGATTTCTTTTCAAATTACTCTTTTTTTTGGTTGTTGCTTCATTGCTTAAGTTTTTAACTCCCTTTCCCCACTTTCCCTTTTTTACCCTGCTTAAAGTTGCTTGGTCATTAAACGTGGCTTCTTCTTTATCCCGTCCTTCTTGTTCTGCCAGCGTTCCTTGTCGTTTTTCATAGTTCAAAATCTCCATTTCTAAAAATTGAAATATGAAGCCAAAAGATCCTCTTCCGTCTTGTGCTTCTTCTTTTTGTTATTTAAGTATCATTTTTAACTCGTCAAGGAGTGATGCCATTTTAAACATTTTTAAACAACCCCCAATTGATTTTATTTTGTTTCATTAGGATCCACCATCCAAAATTCCAGGAATCATCCAATAATCCAAAACTGTTTCTTGCTTCTTTTCCCACTTTCTCTTTCCAGGGGCTTTGTTATCTTGTAACAAATTTTCAGCTACAATGTATCTTTTGCAAGCCTTGTTAAAATTCCACTATCAATTTTTTTAAAGTTCCAGGTGGTCTCCTCCATTTTCTAGATTCCACCCTCTTATTTCCTTTTTCCCTCCTCTGATTTCTTTCTTTTTTAAAGAAAATTTTTAAATTATCCAAGAATCTTTATCCCTTTGGCACTTTATTTTCACCTAGAAATAGCCTATTAATGTCAAAATGGATTAGTATCAATTTCTTATTCGAATCTCTTCTTCTTAATGTTCCAAGTCAATTAAAACTGTCAATATGAGAGGGAAAAAAGCCAATTCCATTTCCTTTCCCTTTCTCTTTTACTGCTTAAGATATTTTTAGAAATAGTATTAGTCTTTAAAATTCAAGTTCGAGGTACCTTAAATAGTTCTCCCTTCTACCCAGTCAGTTAAACTTTCTCCTTTAAACTTCCTCCTGCAGAATCTTGTCTGGTCGGGTTCTTCTTTGAGGTGGCCATTTCTGACCACTGCTGCAACTGCCTTTGGGAAAGGGAGTAATGGCCAGCCGAGGAGGAGAGATGCAGCTCTCCTCAACCCCGCTGATAGCTCCCCCTTCTTCACTACCTCTACAGCTTCAGCCCCGAATCTGGGTGGCTCAGGGCACCCCAGCGGTGTGCACGGATGAAAACCACACACGATCGTGGATTTCTGTCCATCACCGAAGAAGCCTGAACCGGAAGTCAATCAGTGACTTGCTTTGTGGGAGCTTCAACACTGGAGGTTTTTAAGAAGACATTCAACAACCACTTATCTGAAATGGTATAGAGTCTCCTACATGGGCAGGGGGTTGGACTAGAGCAGGGGTCACCAACCTTTTGGACGTCAGGGACCAGCAAACTCATAATTTTAAATCCTGGGGACCACTAATATGAATGTTGACTGATGGTGGCTTACTGATGTTGGTGGGAGGGAGAGAGAGAGAGAGAGAGAGAGAGAGAGAGAGGGAAGGAGGGAGAGAGAGAGAGAGAGAGATCTTATCTAACCTCTCTCTCTCCCTCCCTCTCTCTTTCTCTCTCTCTCTCTCTCTCACACACACACACAAACACAGAGGTAGGGGTGGGATTTAAATTTCTTAACAACCAGTTCTGTGGGCATGGCCTAATTTGTGGATGTGGTTTGGTGGTCATGTGACTGGCTGGGCATGGCTTGTATGTAAATATTATAAATATTTATGTAAATATTGGTTTTCTTTTATTAAAAAAGAGCAACTTTTACCAAAAATCAGGCACAACAGGCAGGCAGATTGAGTTGCTCACAGAATCACAGATTCATTCAGAGATCTATCTATCTGCCATCGGCTATCTGAGTCTTCACTGACAAATAGAAGCTTCAGTCCTAAGAAAGATTTGACTCTGCTTAAAAGCAGAGCTGAAGATCTAAAGATTAGCTAGAAAGCAAGAAATCCAACGAGTTCCTGCTGTCTAGCTAATCTAAATCTCCCAGCACAGCAGAACAGCTGATGGTTGGGAAAAAAATGGAAAAATAGCAACTTAGAAGGTAAGTTTGCCAGGTAAGGAGTGAGTGGGCAGGGAGGGTTCCTGCAAGCCATGTGGGTGGCGCAGCCTTTTGTTCCCACACAGCCTGGATTAATTGCTTTGGGGGTGCTCTGGGGGTGACATTTCTCTGGGGACCACCAAAATTTTCTCATGGCCCACCAGTGGCCTGCAGCCCACCAGTTGGCAACCACTGGACTAGAGGACCTCTAAGGTTCCTTCCAGCTCTATTATTCCATTGTCTTATCCCCATAAAGAAATATGATTGTAGATGTGTTCAAAATGCATCTGAAGGACTAATGAGTGGAAACAGAAGTAATGTAAACAGGTTACAAAGAAATAATATGACTCCCTTCACTCTCTATGGGTCATGAAAATGAAGTTACTTATGAAATGTTTTAAAAAACAGAATAAATCAAAGCTGTAACATGCATTTTCCTGATTTAGATGATATATCTGTAACTCTAAAAAAGAAGTGAGTGGCTAACTATGCCCGCTATAAATTGCCATAGTTCATAAACCAGCTGACGAAGCTACTCAATGCAGACTCTTCATTTCATTTATATGAAATGGGGTAGTTTTAATCATGGTATTGTTAAAAAGAAGTATGGAAAATTAAATACATTGAACATATAGAGAGGTTGCAAAATACCTTTCTTTCAAAAAGGTAAAGGTTTCCAATGACCAGTTATGTCTGACTCTAGGAGTTGGTGCCCATCTCCATTTCTTAGCCAAGGGAGTCAGCATTGTCCAAAGACTCTTCCATGGTCATGTGGCTAGGATGACTATACACTGAGGAACACAGAAAGCTGTTACCTTTCCACTGAAGTGATACCTATTTACCTACTTCCATTTACATGCTTTTGAACTGCTAGGCTGGCAGAAGCTGGGGCGAATAATGGCAGCTCAACCCATCATATGGTACTCTTGAACTGCTAACCTTCCAGTCAACAAGCCCAGTGTCTTAACCATTAGGTTACAGCAACCCACTGCAGATAGCTATTCTTTGGCTTTAGATCAGTCCTGGGCATTTTACAGCCCCTAAAACTATGGGCCTTTAGCCATTGTCCAATCTGTGTGATGTAAATTGGAAATTAGAAATCAAATGTAAAGAAGTTTGCCTCAGGACTTAGGAAAAGAAGCCAAGTTGGACCTGGTTCTGTGCAATCTGCAGGGTGTTGCTTCAGTCAGTTGGCAAACACAGAAGGATGAGAATAGAAAGTGCTTTTCTGTATCTATGCAGTGCTTGCCCCTTGCCTACAGTAGCTGAGGAGATGGTGATAGACATTGCATGAGGGGACCTCAGCTCCACCATCTACCATTGCCTTGGTCAAACCGCAACTCTGTAAGTGAGCACAGCTAGGAGTTATTGGTTGGGCCTTCTCCCACAGTCCCAGTTATTCATGTGGCTCTTTGGGAAAATTAATTGCCCACCTCTATCTTAGGTGGAAGGCACTCTCTGTCTGGTGAACTCATTTATACAGCTTTGACCATGGGGCAAAACAAAACAAAACAAAACCCTTGCTTCAGCATTTTATGTCTTTTCGGAATATTAGAGTTTTAGTGGAGTTTCTCCCACCCTCACCTTCCATGGCTTCCTTCTTTCTTGTTCATAGCTGATATTGTTACTTATGGGAGGATGCATTCCACTTCCTACTTCTTTCCCTGAGTATTTAGATGAAAGCTTGGGGCTGTGTACTAATCTGATTACATAAAATTAAGAAATGTATGAACAACTCACACACTCACCCCACCTATGCTGAATCTCTCTGTGTTACACGATAAAATAAGCCAAATTTTGTCGGCATCTGAGGTTGGGATAATCCCATTCTTTTTCTTTCATGCCTGTCCAACGAGCAATATGGTTGTGTAAATGTAGATGAGTGTGTACACTTCCATCTTTTTCCCCTTTCCTATGTCCTTGATTCTTTAACATCCAGTCACTAAAAACTATACCTTATAAATCACCCATTAGTATCTCTGCCATTGGTGAATCATGTACAGCTATTTTTATTTTTCTAAGTCACAGACTCAGCATCCTGTCTTCCCTTTTATTCACAAAGCCATTTAATTTTATTACAGAGCCTTCTTCATTCTTCACCTGGGTTAGGTGAAGAAAGAGAGACAGAAATAGAGGTCATCAGCATATGAGAGACATCTCACAAATGCTCTGAAAAACCGGCCTGGCATTTTCATTACTTGGATAAACACAACAAATACAATAGGATCAGTAAGCATTCCTAATTAAGGATCTGCTCTGACATTTTGGTTCCCAAACTTGGCAACTTTAAGATGTGTGGACTTCAACTCCTAGAATTCCTCAACCCTGTTTTACGAGTAGCAATAGCACTTAGACTTATATACTGCTACATGGTGTTTTACAGTCCCCTCCAAGCAGTTTACAGAATCAGCATATTGCCCCTCCCACCCCAACAATCTGGGTCCCCGTTTTACCAACCTTGGAAGGATGGAAGGCTGAGCCAACCTTCAGCTGATCAGGATTGAGGGAATCAAACTCCTGGAATCCTGGCACTGTGAGCAGAGTAAACCTGCAATCCTGCATTCTGCCACCACGATGCAGAAAAATGTTCAAGCTAGAACAATCAAAGTTGTTGAAGAATCAAGGAGATCCCATAGAACAGTGGTTCTCAACCTGTGGTCAGTAGACCCCTGGGGGGGAGAGCACAATGTCATGACATGCAGTCCACAAAGGCTTGAAGAAATGTCATGATTTAGATCTTGAGTCTTAGGAGTCCGCTGCCATGGTCTGTGGTTACAAAAGATATTTAAAGGAGATCCATGGTGAAGAAAAGATAGAGCACCCTGCTGCCATAGGATGATATCTTCCCTATTTCCTGATAAAAATCACTCAGTGGAGAATTTATGATTTGACAGCTGGTGAGTATGGAGTTAAGCTAATGCAAATCCACACATCTTACCTAAGGTTGGAAATTCAGACAATGGATCTATTACTACTGATAGAAGAAATTATTTGTAGCTCTGGGTTGAATCGTGGCTACCTTTGGTGCTCTCTGAGCTTGGTTGTTTTCTTGCAGATGTTTTAATACCAAACAGCTCGCACTGATAATGTTACTTACTTTGGTAATGAAACGTCTGGAAGAAAACGATCCAAACTCAAGGAGCACCAAAGACCCCATGGATCTGCTACTTGGATGGAGCACCATAGATAAGTCAAGTGCAATCTTCATTGAAATTTGAAGGATAATGAAGACTGACTCCCACTCTCACAAAACAGACATAAAGATTTCCTCCTGCACAAAAGCCAGCTGTATTCCCAATCATTTTTATGCTAGAGCAAAGAAAGCAGGCTTCCGTTTCCTGCCCCTTTCCCCAGACTTCATTGCTGGCTCATAGTCAGCTGCGGCTCTCAGACACATATCTTTGCAATTACAGAGCAGAGAGGACTGCTGGGGAAACAGGAAGGAAGGATGCAGGTATCCCAGGGAAACTTTGCTTTTGGAATAATGAGATGATCATAATTAATAAATTATTCTGTATCTTTGGAGAATTGTGCTAATTAGTAATCTCCTATTTCAAAAGTCCTAATATTTTATTTCTGCTTATTGCCAACTACCAAGTGGAACATTAATGGAAATGTGGACGACGGGTAGAGCAATAATTATAACGGTAATCATATGAACTCGTCTGCTGCTAACCTCTAATTAAAATAAATCAGAGGATGTAGAAAACCGGCTTCGCAGAGCTAGCTTTTCAGTAACATGTATTACTGGTGAGGACTAATTCTCTCGCATTCCATACCAGATGCTCCAGTTTTAGAAAGTGAAAAATCCTTGCCGGGAGATTTGAGTTGTACAAAAGAGATATTCTGAGTTGCTTAGAATATGGTTAATAGGTTTGTTCTATTGAAACAGGCTGCTTAACAACTGTAGAACAACCTTCTCAAACTGGTACCTTCCAGGTGTGCTGGCATTTAATTCTGAAAATCGTCATGTCTTAGGTTAAGCTGATTTAGAAGGAAAGAGAAAAAGTAGATTAGACGGTAAAGCTAATGATTAAATGCATATATTATTGAAGCTTTGGGTCTATGAGGCTGCAATCCTGTATGCACACTTATTTGGAATTAAGGACGACTGAACTCTATGAGATGTGCTTGGAATTTGGTAAAAGGGCACTTTTATAAAACACAATTCGATTCATTTTAACTGACTATAAGAAATGCATGTGGCAAAAATTATCAACAGCAGGAAATTAAACCTATATTCACAGATCCACGTCCAATAAATTTCAAAGGGGTCATATTAGATTTTTCGATGTGTTTATAAAAGCACCCGAAGGGAGAAGGCATTATAAAACCTATCACATTCTCATCCTATGTACATGAATAGCACATGCCATCACATATTTCTTCCTTTAACAAGCATTTAAACCTACCCATGGAATTAGAATTTGCAATCTAAATATACCTATAAATCTTTTATTATATTCTAGTGCATCTTACATTTCACTTAGAGCATATGTTTAACCCAGTGTCAACACATTCCAGTGCACAGCTGAATACATTCTAAATTAGCCTTTCTAACCTAATATCCCCAGATATTTTAGTCTAGCATTTGTAGAATTCCAAGATCGCATGATATATTCCACCTCCCTATAGCAGGAGACGAATAAGTATTTATAGACAAGATACAGTCAGACGTGTTTGTTGCATCCACTTGTTACACCTAGATTTGAAGAGGCTTTATTAAGTCAAAGTTCAGCAATGTGCTGCTCTGCAGATACATGGGTCTACAACACTGCTTAATTGCCTGTCATTAGCCAGACTGCCTACAAATTTCAAGAATTGTGAGACAGAGGCAAGGCACCAAGTTAAGCACAGCTACCTTAAAACTCAGACTAAGTAACTAAGTAAGATTGAAATTAGAGTTGCCATGGGATATGTCAGATTGCAGATTTATCTCATATATAAAATGGAGGTTTTATTTATAAGTAAAAAGGGATTGCTTGAATGGGTATGCTCAAAAAATAGAAACATATGAAATATACAGCATATTCAGCAAACAAGACAAGATAATTGCAATCTTGCTGCTAATACCGATCTAAGCCTGAGACGCTTCTACCATGTATGTTTCAAGCCTTGTGGGGGTTACAGAGAAAAGTGGTTTCAGCGAAAAGTGGTTTCAGCTCTCTTTAAAACTTTGTATCAGAGAAAAATGTTTGGCTTACCATAGCCATGTCTGTCTGTCTGTCTGTCTATCTATCATCTAGATAGATAGATAGATAGATAGATAGATAGATAGATAGATAGATAGATAGATAGATACTAGCAATCTATCTCTATGGATGGATGGATGGATGGATGGATAGATAGATATAGGTAGATAGATGGTAGATAGATAGATAGATAGATAGATAGACAGATAGATAGATAGATAGATAGATAGATAGATAGATAGATAGATAGATAGATAGATATTAGCAATCTATGGATGGATGGATGGATGGATGGATGGATGGATGGATGGATGGATGGATGGATAGTTAGATAGATGATAGGTAGGTAGGTAGATAAATAGATAGATATATAAATCGTCTACTATAATCACATCTTTTATATTCTGTTTTTCTAGTTTTATGAGCCTGTGGTTACAACCAAAAAGGAAAGTTTAAAGAAGAAAATCAAAATAGCTATAAAAGAAGTAGTAACATCACCAAACAATTAACAGACTAGTGACATTACAAGTTTCTGGAGTGCTGAGTGAGCAGAAGCTACCTGCAACTCATATAGGAGTGGGATCCATAGCCAGAAGGCATCAGACAAGAGAAGAGAGACCTTCTCCCACATATCAGAAAGCAAAAAAGCCTCTGCCTCTCAGTGGGAACAGTTGGTGTCCGTGCTGTTGCTAATGTTCAGTTATAATTTGCCTCTAAAGAACAACAGAAGGCCCTGTTATATGACTTCTTTCTCTGGTCTCCTCCATTAAAAGCTCCCCTAAACCCAAAGTGATAAAAAGAGAGTTGCCAGGGACTTAAAGTATGAATCAAAAGATTATTTGAGATCACCTTATTCTTCTTTTGGAACAAGAGGTCACAAAGGTCCAGGTGGATGGAAAAGGCATTGACTGGGGTAGCTTCCTGAGAAAAATAAACTATTTGTGTAAGTCCTCTGAGGTGGTGTGTGTGTGTGTGTGTATGTTTTAATCTCATGTCCCACCTCTTTTTCAGTGTCTTACTTGGAGACAGCTCTTTGCTTTTCCCTGCAGAGATCATGCTGAAATAAACTGCCAAACATCCCTTATACCTCCATGCCATCTAATTATAGCCTGTAACACAAGAGAGTGCTGACAGTGCTGAGCTATTGACTCTTGACACTCTCTAAAGCACTTAATTATCTTTTCACATCAGCCCCTTTCAGACCTGTCAACTCCTTTTGTATTGTTTATGGAGGGGGGAGTTGCCTATTAAGATTTCAGGACTATGCACCTGGAGTCAAACTTGTACACACCACACACACACACACACACACGCGCGCGCGCACACACACACACAAAGACAGACTACTTAAGTAGCAGATGGAAGAGGAACACCATCAATGTTATTCAAAGGGTGCTTGAACCACTGATGTGAAAACCAAGGACAAAAATTCCCCCATTCTTTAAAGAAGCTCCCTAACCCGCTGGAATTTTTTTTAAAAAAAGGTAACCATTATTTTTCCTGTATTTTGTATTACAGTGCCCCAGTGGTGGGATGCTGCTGGTGTAACAACCAGTTTGCTTAATCGCATCCTTTGCTTTGCGTGCGCAGCTTTCAAAATGGAGTAACCTTCAATGTTACTTCAGGGAAGTAACACAGCTGAGGCGTGGCAATCCTCTCTGCCGCGCGAATCAGCTGAGCAGATATAGGGGAGGGGAGGGCAGGTGGACCCACATGATCGTTAGAGTGAACCGGTTTGGAGCCCGCTGATCATCGGAGCTAAAGGTTCACCTGAACTGGTCCAAGCTGGCAGAATCCCACCCCTGCATTGCCCCTGTCCAGATCTTCCTTCAAATCCATTCTCAAGTTGTGGTTGTAGGACTGAAAAGAGCACAGCTAGTTCTCGACTTACAACAGTTCATATAGAGATTGTTCGAAGTTACAACGGCACTGAAAAAAGTGACTTATGACCATTTTTCACACTAACGACCATTACAGCATCCCGCATGGTCACCTGATACAAATTCAGACTCATATTTATGACGGTTGCAGTGTCCTGAGGTCGTGTGATCACCTTTTGTGACCTTTTGACAAGCAAAGTCAATGGGGAAGCCAGATTCACTTAACAAACGTGTCACTAACTTAATAACTGCAGTGATTCATTTAACAACCATGGCAAGAAAGATCATAAAATGGGGTAAAATTCACTTAATAAATGTCTTGCTTAACAACAGAAATTTTGTGCTCAATTGTGATCGTAAGTCGAGGGCTACCTGCAGTGCATATGTTTGGTTCAAGAAAACAAATGCAGCTAAATTCACATTTAAATATAAATTAAATGGATTTCTTTCCCTCATTCCTAATAGTTGTAAAAGTTTCCTCAAAGCTTCTCCTAATTTCATAGAACTGCGAACAGGACAAAATCATTTATCAATACATTCCTTAATTGCAGGACAACACTGTTTGCTTAAAGCTGACAGATCTGTGTCCAAAATTGAAGGGATCGGTTCGCTAACCACGCTTGTCAATTCTCCCTCCTACCTACGCAAGTGAACAGAACAAACTTGGCCCACTTAAAGGTTTTCTCAACTTCCTTTGCCATTGTAACAGTTTTCCTTTAAAGCAGAGATTCACTCACGCAATCAAAAGCTCACATTAAAAGCATTTAAAAAACATTTCGTGAGCAATTAAAGAAAGTACTTTAACACATGTGCTTTTTTAAAAAAAATGAATGTTAAAAAAAGCCACTTTGAAGTTTAGAAGATCAAATAACGAGTCTGAAGAGCAGACTGCTATTAACATCAGTATATTAAAAGCCTGAAAAATATCTGATTCCTTTATTACCAGGAAACTGAGCCTCACTGCCATTGTAAGGACACCTCATGATGCAAACTTCTTCATCTTGGCATATTCCAGATGTCTTGGATATCAAATCTTGTTCTCTCTAAATCTGCTGGAGAAAGTGGGAATCAAAACATGAGGTAATTAGGAGACACTAATCTGAGGGATGTTACCTAATCAGCTCAGGTCTTGAAAATCAGTCCTTAAGTGGTCTTCTTCCTCTGAGGAAGAACTAAAGGTACACCAATGGCTAAGATGCTGAGCTTGTCGATCAGAAAGGTGGCAGTTTGGCAGTTCGAATCCCTAGTGCCATGTAATGGAGTGAGCTCCCGTTATTTGTCCCAGCTTCTGCCAACCTAGCAGTTCGAAAATGCAAGTAGAAAAATAGGGATCACTTTGGTGGGAAGGTAACAGCGTTCTGTGCCTCTTGGGGTCATGCCAGCCACATGACCATGGAGACGTCTTTGGACAGCGCTGGCTCTTCAGCTTTGTAATGAGAAAAGCACCGCCCTCTAGAGCCAGAAAAGACTAGCACGTACAGTATGTGGGAAGGGAACCATTACCTTAAGAGGATGGAAGAAATGAAGGCACCAGGTGCAAATCCAAGTTGCTCATATCAGTGTTGTTGCTACAGATAGTCTTCAACTTATTACCCTTATGACCAGTTGTTTTATGAATGCTCAGAGTTACAGTAGTTTTGAAACAGAAGCTTTATGGTCCACAGATCCCTTCCAACCATCATAAAGTGACCTGGATCACCACAGTCAAAGTAGCCAAGAAATAGGTGAAATAACTTGCAAAAATTGAATCCACTTATCAATTTAAACCCCCTCCCAAAAAAACCCTTACTTTTTACTCTCTACAACAACAAGTGGGAGTGAGGAAACACTTGAAACAGCATAGCACTCAATAGACAAATGTTGTTAAGAACTTCCAAAAATGGATTCCACCTATCAATTTTTTAAAAAAAACCCTCCAAAAAAGCCCTTACTTTTTACTCTCTACAACAAGTGGGAGAGAGGAAACACTTGAAACTTCATAGCACTCAATAGATAAATGTTGTTAATTGAATGGAATGTGACCTAAATGACTCTTTTCTCTGCTGTTTGCTTAACAAGAAGGTTAAAAAAATAAAAAAATAGAATGTATTGTGCTGCAAAAACATTACCAGCCAGTTCAAAAGATTCCAAAACTACTGTAAAAAGTTAGCACCCAACCCTCTCCTGGAAGAATGAAATATTCTAGGAAATATTAAAAAGGTAGGATATTATACCTCCCTGGATGAGAAAAGGAGAAACATGCTCTTAGAAAGCAGTCCCCATTTTGTTACTAGCCCCAGAAAGACTGGGCCATCCTATCTACAAGACAAAAGTCTAGGCCAGCTTATCTACTGTACAAAACAAAAGACCTTCACCCTCAGGACATGATAGGATTAGCCCTCTACCCTTCTCACCATATGGCACCTGGGAAGATTGCATCATCCAGCAAGATTCAACCAAGCCTGGGCCTCATGACAACCTACAATGGTGGCCCCATGGGAGTCAGACAACCAATCAGAATACATTTCTTTCACAGAAACAGGAAGCAAGTTCAAAGCCCAAGAAAAGGTATAAATCTCTCTCTCTCACACCCACGTGTTCAATTGCCCAGGACCTCAAACTGCATGGTCTTGTCCACCATGAAACTATCTTTCCAAACAGCTTCCATGTTTCCAGTGTCTTTCTCCCAACTGGGAACTGAACCCAGATGGACATTTCTTCTATATAGAAGCTTAATTTAAAGGAAAAAAAGAAATAGATTTTATATGTAAGAGTGACCTGTGTTTATAAGTGCACATAAAATAGAGCTGCTGGAGTGACATGGGGGTAATTCCAGGGCCCCAAACATTCATTTAGAATTTTACACATGATACACATTAAAACTACAGTGGTGTTTAAATGCTTGTGAACCCTTTCGAATTTTCAATAGTTCTGCATAAATATGACCTAAAATGACCTTTTCCACAAAAATCCTAAAATTAGATAAAGAAAACCCAATCAAGTTCTTGTGTGGAGAACAGATTATATTTTAAGTCATATTTTGGTCAGAAATAAATGAAAATTCAAAAAGGTTCGCAAACTTTTAAGCCCAACACCATACTTCATATAAAAATCACCAAGTACAAGACACGATTGCTTATTTTATATATATACATTTTATGGTTGTTCCTCATTGTTTTTACCTGCTGTGTCTGAATTCTTTTCCCAACGCCGGAATCTGCCATTTCTCCTTCCCCTTCCCATGAATAAAGTCCCTGCTGAACTTTGAATCCCAAATGATACCATCAAGATTATGGTCAGGTTTTTTGGCATGACAATGACTTCTGGGAATTTTTTTATCAAACTACATTCCACAGTTTTTAAGAAACAGATACATCTCTTAGGGTTGAATTAGAGACCCTCTTGTTGCCTAGTTTAGGTTATGCTCCCAGAAATATGAAGTCCACTTACAAAGCTAACTTAATATGATTTTTGAGAGATTCATTGAAAATGTGCAAAAAGAAAGGTTTGCAACCATGACCAAAAAAAAAATGATGTACTAATGATCCTGAATTTACAGCATGCATAATGTATCTGTTCTTGTAATTATTACTATTTTAACAGTCCCACTCTAAGAAACACAATGTACTTGAAGCTGATACTTAAGCAACCCTAATTCATATAAAACAAGTCTTCCTTGGGATAACATTTTATCCTTGTGGCAGGGCTTTGATATTAGATAATATCTGCATCTCCACTCTCTCTTTAGTCCTTTTTCCTTTCTTTGAGATTTTATTTACATATGGTATCTTTTCCTGGCCAAGCCTAATTAGGCTCTTCATAACCACAGTCCAATCCGTCCCTTCTTCCTGTTTGAGAAAATGTCTTGCTTCCTACAAAAATCTTTTGCTTGCCCATTTTTGCTGTTTTTTTCTATTTAGCACTACATTGCATGCCCATCTTTCATTATTAGTAGAGCATATGCTGAGGTTTGACTTAAGAAATCTGTTTGAAAAGATTCTGTATGATTTCATTTTCTTCTTTGAGAAGGGAGGACATAGAGAACCCCTAACTTTCAGAGGCTGTTGAACTCCAAAAACCAGACAACAGAAATAAAGATAAGAAATGATAGAATTAATAGTCCAACAATACCAAGTGGGCAACAGGTCTCCATTGCTCCCTAGAGATTTGCCAAAGCATGAGAAGAAAAAATGAGATATCGTAACATATTTTTATTTTATTTATTTATCTGCTCATTAAAAATGTGCAAGATAACAAATATAAGTATGAACATAAACAAGAACAAAAGTAAATACAGATAAAGGGGGACAGTAGGTCAGGGATAGTAGACACACTGGTGCACTTATGCATGCCTCCTTTAAGGACCTCTTAGGAATAGGGTGAGCTCCACAGTAGACAGTTTGAGGTTAAAGCTGTGAGGGGTTGAGGATGTAACAATAGAGTCAGGAAGGGCATTCCAGGTGGGTTGACCACTTTGTGGCTGAAGTCATATTTTTCTGCAATAGAGTTTGGAGCAGTTTACCTTGAGTTTGTATCAGTTGTTTGCCCATATATTTTTGTGATTCAAGCTGAAGAAGTCATTGACAGGCGAGATGTTATAGCAAACAATTTTGTGAACTATGCTTAGATCGGACCACAGGTGGTGCAGTTTCAGGTTGTCCAGGCCCAAAATTTTGAGCCTGGAGGCATAGTGTGATGACCCAGGGTGGGATACAAAATAAACACAGTCACAAAAAACAGGTGAAGCCCCTTTTATTCCTTCACTTTGCTTCCAAGCTCCAAATATCCTTGACTGGAGACAAAAAACTCCCACACGAGCAGTTACCAGAAGGAGGAAAATGCCGTTTAAATTAGAGTAAAAAACAACACAAACCAGGCAAGATAAGGGCTGGAGGATGTCCACACACTGGGAAGTACATCAAACTCAGAGAAAAACCATAAACTAGAGATATTTCCACACTTTGTTTCCAGCACTCTCCAGTACGCATGTCTGTCCTCTTATCCAATTGTCACAGCTACAGTCCATGAAAAGGATCAAGGCCCTCTCCTCCCAAGTAGACCACGTCTCTCCCTTATCTTATCTTCCCTGCATGCCCTAGGATGGAGAGAGGATGGGCCTGGTTCCTCCTCTGACTGCCCAGCCAGCCTCTGTCCTTCCCCAGCCGCCTCCACAACCTCCAGAGCCACACTTCCACTCCCTGTCAGCTGTTCCTCCTCTCACTCAGAGTCAGTCTCCACAAGGTGCATGACACATAGAGAATTCTATTGTGAGTAGAGGAGTGGAGTACTTTTCTTGAGAAATATCTCTGAACCCTCCAAGTTGTGTTCATGTCCGATATATAGTGCAGGTTCCAGGCAGATATTGTATTTAAACCAATATTATATTTAAATATTAAATATTAAATACAATATTAAATATTGTATTTATTATTGCATTTAAACCAAAGGGGCTTTTTTCCCCCAAAAGGCAACAGCAGTTTGTTTTTTTCATTTCTTTGAAGACATTTTACTTCTCATCCAAGAAGCTTCCCCAGTTCATTGAAGAACTGAACTGAAGAAGCTTCTTGGATGAGAAGAGAAACCTCTTCAAAGTAAAGAAGAAGAAAGTCCAGTTGCCTTTTTGTGGGGTAAAGCACCTTTGGGACAACCATGACCTGGATGATTGAGAATCTCCATAGATATATTGTATTTAAAATTGAGAATAGAACAAGAAGTAATGCTAGAATTCCTCTAAACATAGCACCAATTATTTTCCGTAGCTTCAGAATATCAATAAATTAGAAAATACTCTGCTTACATTCCATCTACATCTTCCATCTACCTTTTTTAAGTCCTAGGTTTCCTATAACTATTACTAAGCACAACTTGGCAATGAACATTGATTTTTGATGTAACAGGGAACTAATAATGCCTGTTTTCCTCTGATATTTCATGTACTGTACTATGTACCAACATAAGCCTTTTAATGTTGTTCTCTGTGAAAGAAATTTCTTTTCCCACCTTATCTGCAGGCTGCCCAAGAATTTAGAATTGATTTTGGCAGCATTTTTATTCTTTATTGTTGGAGGGTGCATACAATACGGGGAGTCTTCAACTTACGACTACAACTGAGATCAGAATTTCATCATTAAACAAGGTGAATGGGAAGTGAGTCGCGGCTGATTTTATAACCTTTTTTCCGCAGTTAAGTGTTGTTAAGTAAATCCAACTTTGCTTGTTGGAAGCTGGCTGGGAAGGTTGCAAATGATGATTGATCTCAGGCTGCTGCAACCATTGTAAATTAATGTTAGTTGCCAAGTACTCGGTTTTTGATCATGTGATTGCAAGATCCTGGGATGGAGGTAAATGTAAGGACTAGTTGTAAGTCACATTTTTCAGTGTTGTTGTAGTTTTGAATAGTTGCTAAACAAATGGTTGTAAGTCAAGGATGACCTGTAGTCCTGGTCAACTTTTCTGTTATGGGTCTTTCTACTTCATTTTTGTTGCTCATTCTATGTCAGGGGTGTCAAACTCTCATCATCACAGCAGCATCCCATGATGTAGCAGCACTTTCCCCCCCTTTCGCTAAACTGGGCAGGGGTGAGGCCAGCACATGACACATCCAGCCCATGCACTGTGAGTTTGACATCCCTGTTCTACCCAATCTGAAAAGGTTCAGTTCCTCTGGGTGTCTTTCCTCAAGAATAATTTGAATGTTTTCCAGTCAGGAAAGCTGAAGACTATTGGAGATGCTATTGTCTGATGAAAGGACAAAACATTGCTAGATCATGGTTCGCCATTTGAACCATTAGGACCTTTGGCCATTTGGACTAAGTATTTTCCCTCATCTCAAAACAACAAGAGTAGAAGGATTATGTGTAGCAAAATCACTGTCAAATGGCTTCTTGTTTTCATTTGTCATTTATCTACAACTCTATCTTCTTTCCATAGGAATTTCATCTAAAATTCTCTTTGCCTTTGGAAAAGGAAATAGAAAACAAATTGTCTTTTAAGAAATTGAATGAGAACAGATAAAGGATGTAGGATAGTTTGTTAGATCTGGATTCATACAGAGAAAAATTGTGGAGCCTGCAGAACAGTAATGGTAATTCTTGTATTTAATGTTTCTGAAATTACTAAAAAAAAACCAAACTCAAAAATATTCTTTCTTGCATTTCTCTTTCCAATAGATTTCATTGGTAGACTTTTATCTAACTGCTTTTTCAATCCACTAAATACTTAGTTAATGACAATGCTCTAATTAGTAGCCAATCCTTCAACTTAAATTGCTGGATTGCCATATGATGATGGCTCTTAAAAATATCTTTGATATATAATGTTAGAACAATGGGAAAATATGTGGAGTAAAGGACTGACATTTATGTTGAATTATATCCTTAAAGAGAACTGTAAAAAAAATGATATACCAATGGTATTTAAATGATAAATTATTAAAACTATATAAGGGTGTTTCAAATGTTTGTTGTAAATATAAGTGAAGGAGGACATATCCATCAAAAAACCATCAGAAGTCAAAAGTCACTGCTTTTTGTTTCTTTCCCCCCCTTTCTCTCACTTTATTCTCTTTGTCCCCATTCCTTCCCTTTTTTCCATTGCCTTTTTCTATTTGTACTTTATATTAAGAAAAAACTTTTAATAAACATATATTTTTAAAAACACTCTTCAATATAGTAGATCTGAATAAATTTCTTGACATATTTATATCAATGGAAAATTTGGTGCTTGAAAATTAGAGTTTATAGAGATCATAGTAATTGTTGGTAATATGCTTTCACTGAGTCAATTGTAAATGTTTTCAATAATGTATGAAACCCAGAGACTTCTGCATTCTAGACTATGGGAACTTCTGACACCAGAATTATTATTTCTATATTTACAGATCAGTTTTTCTCTGCCCAAAATAAACCACAGTTAGTTTTTTTGTGTACACTGTAACAAAACTTTGAATCACATTTGAAAATGATCATTCACTTTTCAAACTTGCATATAGATAAGTTATCGTACAACAGCAGCATCAATGTTAAAATAATACACCTCGCTAAATAAACTTTATTTTCTGTTCCAGTTTACTCCATATATGTCAACTTGGCATTTTGACAAACAAAAATATTCTACTATGTGAATGTCAGGAGGAGATTTTAAAAAATGAATTTTTAAAAGAGTTTCTTAATTAAGATGGTAGAGTCTGTAGAATAATCTTTTCCAACCCAACAGCCCTAGGTATTTATCTTCTCCTGCATTGGATCATGCCAACTAGAATCATGGACATTAAAGTTCAGTACTTGTGAAGGGCAACAAATTAAGGAAGGTAGCTGAATCTAAAGTGTCATGCCACCATAAAACTCTGAGTTCCTCCTCATCTGGCTCTTTTAATGTAAAATTTGCCATTGGAAAGGAATCTTTCAATTATGCACTGTCAGCATTACTGGGAAACTGGGCCATTAAAATGCCCCCCCCCCCCAAATCAATATAGAAATGGTGAAAAAAAACAGGAAGCAGTCTCAGATTTTTTTTCAATCCCCATTGGATGTAATTGTTAACATCGTTTTACTGTAGACAGCCATCATCTGAGGTTAGAGAGTGGGAATGGATTTATAAATAGATTTATAAGCAATAAGTCAAGGATGGCCACATGTATCCCTTGAAATCTTTTCTGCAATTCCTGGAAGCTTTCCAGTTTATACAGCTGACAATTTAGAGAAAATTTTCAACAAAAGGTAAAAGAAATGAAGCCACCTGGCCAACTAGGGCTATTTTAGCTTAATCTCTGTAACATACTAGGAAATAATTTTAAAGGCCAAATATTCTGACTGTGACTTTTGTCATTGTGTCACACTGCAATTCCTCTGCAAACCTCAAA
This sequence comes from Pseudonaja textilis, assembly GCF_049901715.1. Taxonomy (NCBI): domain Eukaryota; kingdom Metazoa; phylum Chordata; class Lepidosauria; order Squamata; family Elapidae; genus Pseudonaja; species Pseudonaja textilis. The sequence goes on along the minus strand of NC_141991.1, from coordinate 195,931,344 downwards.
GGCTTAAGAAAAGATTTAAAATTCTGCCTCTTGCAGTCCCCAAAAGACACTCCATCCTTGTAAGAGATTTTTGGAAAGTCTTCTGATTTCTTAAGCTTCCAACTAATGAAGAAAAAAAAAACAGAAAATGAATGAATTTTCCTTTGGGAGTCTTTATAAATATTTATTATATTTCCATGTGAGAGAAATGTGGAATTTTAAAAAATATTATTATTGCATTTTCTCTTCTTTCTATAATATTTCTTCTTGGATCCCCTAGGCAGTGGAATAGCTACCAAAAAAAAGGGGGGGGCATAAAAATGAAACTACCAAATTTAGCAATATGAAAGTAAGACACAAAGTATTGTATACTTTATTTCTGGTTTAAAATTCCTAAGCACAGGATAATTGTCAGCTTCATCTGGGCTGTGCTCTTTTTCTGTTACATTTAAATTAATTGCACATGGAAATATTTGTTCACTTGAGACACAGCTGTGATTTTTCCTAGAGCACAGCTTAATGGGAAAGCTAGACTTTATTACAACAGATACAAAGACAAAAACATTACAGCTTCTTCTCGTTTATTACTCCAAACATCAAAACAAATCCATCTATCAGTTTTGTACACATACACATACAAAAGGAAAAAGAAAAGCCTTTACAAATCCCTCCACAGCAGTGTGATGACCATTTCTTTTTATTTTTGACTGTTTGATTTTTAATATTTTTTTTAAAAGTAACACACTTTCCTTTAGCAAAGTGATCGAATGTATATACTTTCATCTTCTTCTATGGCTTCTCTTCCTAGTCTAAGCATTCACTGCTATCTTAACTGCTCACAACTGATTCTAAGCTAAGGTTCCCCAATGGGTGATGGGTCATCTATGCTACTGACCTGTTTAGGACAACAATAAATAACATTAATCTAAGATTGAGTTGTTTTGAAATGAATGAAACTAATACAATTACTTTATATTTATGCAACCCATTTTTCCCTTTTTGAGATTAAAATAATATAACTTTAGTGGCCTGTGTCAAAGGACTTCCTTCCATTCAAGGCTTTCAGATCCAGATTATGACTGCAGCGGTTGAGGTGACACCCCTCTTGACGTAGTAGGATTTATATCATTCATAGTGAAGATGGATCCAAAGGTTTAGCTTCACAGGATGTACAGTTGTGCTCATAAGTTTACATACCCTGGCAGAATTTATGATTTCTTGGTCATTTTTCAGAGAATATGAATGATTACACAATTTTTTTTCTTTCACTCATAGTTAGTGGTTGGCTGAAGCCATTTATTATCAATCAACTGTGTTTGCTCTTCTTAAATCATAATGACAACAGAAACTACCCAAATGACCCCGATCAAAAGTTTACATACCCTGGTGATTTTGACCTGATAACATGCACATAGGTTGGCACAACGGGGTTTGAATGACTATTAAAAGAGGAATGACTATCCTCACCTGTGATCTGTTTGTTTGTAATTAGTATGTGTGTGTGCATAAAAGGTCAATGAGTTTGTGGACTCCTGACAGACCCTTGCATCTTTCATCCAGTGCTGCACTGATATTTCTGGCTTCTGAGTCATGGGGAAAGCAAAAGAATTGTCAAAGGATCTGCAGGAAAAGGTAATTGAACTGTATAAAACAGGAAAGGGATATAAACAGATATCCAAGGAACTGAGAATGCCAATCAGCAGTGTTCAAACACTACTCAAGAAGTGGAAAATGAGGGGTTCTGTTGAAATCAAACCACGGTCAGGTAGACCAACTAAAATTTCAGCCACAACTGCCAGGAAAATTGTTCAGGATGCAAAGAAAAACCCACAAGTTCAGGTGAAATACAGGACTCTCTGAAAACATGTGGTGTGGCTGTTTCATGATGCATAATAAAGAGGCACTGGAAGAAAGATGGGCTGCATGGTCGAGTCACCAAAAGAAAGCCATTACTACGCAAATGCCACAAAGAATCCTACTTACAATATGCCAAACAGCACAGAGACAAGCCTCAAACCTTCTGGCACAAAGTCATTTGAAGTAATGAAACCAAAATTGAACTTTTGAGCCACAACCATAAATGCTACATTTGGAGAGGAATCAACAAAGCCTATGATGAAAAGTACACCATTCCTACTGCGAAACACGGAGGTGGATCGCTGATGTTTTGGGGATGTGTGAGCTACAAAAGCACAGGAAATTTGGTCAGAAATGATGGCAAGACTAATGCAGTATGTTATCAAAAGATAGTGGAGGAAAATTTGCATCCATCAGCCTGGAAGCTGCGCGTGGGATGTACTTGGACATTCCATGACAATGATTCTAAACACAAGGCCAAGTTGACCTGTCATTGGCTACAGCAGAATAAAGTGAAGGTTCTGGAGTGGCCATCTCAGTCTCCTGACTTCAATATCATTGAACCACTCCGGGTGATCTCAAACATGCAGTTCATGCAAGACAGCCCAAAAATTTACAGGAACTGGAGGCTTTTTGCCAGGAAGAATGGGCAGCTTTACCATCTGAGAAGATAAAGCACATTATCCACACATACCACAAAAGACTTCAAGCTGTCATTGATGTTAAAGGGGGTTTAAGAACTAGGATATGTAAACTTTTGATCAGTCTCATTTGGGTAGTTACTGTTGTCAATATGATTTAAAGAGAGTAAACACAGTTGATTGATAATAAATGGCTTCAGCCAACCACTAACCATGAGTGTAAGAAAAGTTTTTGTGTTATCATTCATATTCTCTGAAAAATGGCCCAGAAATCATAAATTCTGCCAGAGTATGTAAACTTATGAGCACAACTGTAGTTCAAAAACCAAGACATACTTTAAGTTCTTTTTCTCTTTGAACAAAATGTGAGAGAAAAGTCTCCATGTTTTTTCTGGTCATTTATTTTTTATATTATCTGGATAGAAAATGAATACAACAGGACTTGCAGTGAAGATTTCAACCAATAGATAGATGTTCAAACAGCATCATCTTTTAAAGTTCTAGGTTGTAGCACTTAGCGAAGGACAATGACATGGTTGCTTCATCAACTAGATGTTCTGATGGCTTTAATCTAGCCACATGATAAACATTAGATTTCCTCAATAGTATGTTCAGTAACATCCAACTATGAGGGTCTATCATCCAGCATTCATTGTTAATCACTTTACACCATCTATCAATATAGTTCTCTTAGTAAAATATAGGAGTGGTTTACTATTATCTTCTCCTGGACAAAATGAATTAAGAATTAGATTAGATTAGATTAGAATAGAATAGAATAGAATAGAATAGAATAGAATAGAATAGAATACAATACAATACAATACAATACAATACAATACAATACAATACAATACAATACAATACTTTATTGGCCAAGTGTGGTTGGACACACAAGGAATTTGTCTTGGTGTAAATACTCTCAGTATACATAAAAGAAAAGATACATTTGTCAGGAGTTGAGAATCATAAGGTATGACAATGATAGTCATAGGGTACAATAAGCAATCAATGCTTTTGCCACTGTCACTAAAGTCATCCCCTCTGATATATCTACCTATATCAGTGCTGCCCATTATAGCTGACTGCCTCTTTCAGTTGGACAACTGGAATGACCATGCCTTGAATGATTCTACTGGATTTATATACTCTTGCCTTAGACTACTGATATTCTTTACTTATGCCTCTCAGGAACACCCTTGTCATAATACAGAAGTACAACAGAATTAGATTTGAATTAGATTAGATATTATAATGAACAATGTCACACATTCAGTTTGCAGCTACTAAGATTGTTGGATGAGCAGGCACAAAAACAGCCAAGGAAGTGATTGAAGCCTAGGAAATGGGCACCTCATCAGTCAACAAGAGTGCTGATTTACCACCAGTTTATCAAGTACTTAGGAGCTGAGGGCTTGGCAGCACAAGGAAATAACAGCCAACAACTTAATAGCCAGATGTCAACCCCCAATCAACATTTTAAAAGCCACATACAACAGGCACCATATAAATATCACACACAAAATAGCCCAAAATACACACCCACAGGTTTCCTGAGTTTGGGCTCCAGCAAAAGTCTGAAAACTCAAAAGAAAAAAGACTCTAGTACTGGTGACTGACCCAGATTGGATCCTGCAACAGAATTAGAGTTATATTTTACTATACAAGGCAACTTCTTATGTTCTGGAATTAGTAATGTATGATCAATAATGATGCTTGAAGTGAACATATTCTTTTTTAAAATACATGAGGATGAGGAAGCAGAGAATATTAAAGGACGAAAGTTGTAGCACAGGAGAAATATATATATTAACAAGTCATTCTTTACATAGCATTCTGTCTCACAAATAATCCTGACACTCAAAAAGTCAAGAGATATGTATACCCCCATCTAAATTTCTCAACAAATTAATTTGTTTGCCTTCTTTATACTGTCAAAAATTAAATTGGGCTCAGGAAGCTGTTGGAACTTCCAGAGCTTTAATGTGACTTTTCTCCCTTCTCCAAGTGTGTTTGTGGTTGTTCCTTTTCTAGTTTGGTTCAGTCTATTAGTAGGTTCCATTAGAATTTCCTTGAAAGACAAGTGGACGGAATGCTAAGAGCCCTTGTCAGCGATTGAAAATGATCCTTGCATTTATGCAGACGTTAGGCTATTACTACAAAACTAAAGAATGCAAGGAGCCAACCAACACAAATGGCATTGCATATGCATGCATTTTAGAGTGATAGGGTAGCATGACCTTCTACACACCAGCGTTGGAATAGAAGTGAAATTAGGTCTTGAGAGCCTGCATTAAAAAGACATGCTTTCCCCATAATAAATCAAACTCACTCATAGACTAATCAATAAAACAAGACCTAGACTAACCTTTGAAGGGCTCTTGTTACATTAAATTGCTTCTCTAACATAATATAATCAGTTTAAACTGTTCAAGGTCTTCCTCTGTAATCATCACAGAACCATCTAAATGCACAGGCAAAATCCCATAAAGGGAGGCATATCATATAGGAAAAAGACCTTATTTGCTATTTTTCAAATACTATTGGCATAATTCAGACAAGCAAATGGACTGCAGGCTATTTAATACTGACTTCCACTGTCTGCTGAGGTTGAAAGGATTATTTAAGAACTTACTCTTTAAAATGCCATGCTTACTTTATTTATTCATTTGTTTATTGAATTTATGGAGCTGCCCATCTCAATCTTGTGGTTCTGGACTGCTCACAATACAAAACTTAGAAACAAAAAAATAATAAAGCATCATTATAGCAAAGCTAACCCCCCCCCCTTAAAAACTAGAACACAATTGAACTATACATGTTGGATTCTACTAATAACCTGGCCCTAGCAGGAAAGCTCAGATTTTGAAAGCTTTCTAGAAGGCTAGCAGCATCAGGACCAGTCTGTATAGGAATGATTTAGTCCAAGACCCCTGGCCTGCTCGTCCAAGCAGCAACCCTAATCTCAGTCAATGCATGCAACAGAGCTTATGGAATGAATTGCTTCATATTCCATCTGGAACTCATCCAGGTTCATCAGGTACTGGGGTAGATCCAATGAATAGATACTTCCTCTTTGCAGGAAGGAGCTGGCAAGGACAACTGCAAGGCTAATAAGGAGTGACTTCTCCGCAACAAGAAACCGATGGTAACTTCGCCCCATCAGAGCATGTCGCTATTGCACTGAGGTAAAATCCAGATCTAATGAGTCATACACATGCACACACACACAGAATCAAGGTTCTGATTGATGAACACAACCAAAATAGCACATTGAGATGATCAGACCTCTTTAAGAACAGCTGTATTGAGTACATCATTGCAGCACACGTGAAAGCAAAAACAATTCTAATTAATTCTCATGGTTTTTGTATAATTAAAGAATAGATATTCCCCAACCTCCATAATCACAGGACACATTGTCCAGTTAAGTGTTCTGGCATCTCCTGGGTAACTCCCTCCTGTCTCTGGCCAGCACCTGTTGAGAGACCTTGGTTCCCACAGGATGATCTGTTGTTATTATCTGGTCCGACATTCCAAAAATCTCTCTCCCCCCATATTGTGTGGCAAGCTGAGAAATGAAAAGTTGGCTGTGGCAGCATAGGTCTGTTTCGAAGTTGACACACAAACACACGCACACACACACCATAGCAAGTTATACCTTTAATAGCTTGGATTAGATCCATAGTTGCCATGATTTCTGAGTTAATCTGAGATTCAGATTTTAATCTGAAAGGCAGATTGAAGTCCCCCCTACTGTTTTTTTAAAAGAATAAAATGAAGTTAGTAGCATAACTCAACAATAAATGTATTTTATATGCAGAAATAAATACCCATAAATTCCCAAATTCATCTGTAAAAAGATCTCAGGATTAAGAAGATATGACCTTAGAAATCTAACAGTTTAATTGATTGAGTGAGTGATTAATCTAACAGTTTAATTGATTGAGTGAGTGATTACATTATTCTGGACTCCTAGCAACTGCAAAGAAGATCTTCTCTATGACAGAAGATCTTCCCTAACTGTACTTTCAAGTCTCCCAATGTTGCACTCATTACCACTGTAACTAAACCCAGTTGCTGGTCTGCCTCTTCATCTCTTTCCTTCCATCTTTTTCAATAATAGATACTTTTCCAAAGAGCTGGGTCTTCATATAAAGTGTCTGAAGTAGAATAATTTGAGGCTGATCTTTTGTGTCTCGAGTGAAAATCCTGAGTTGATTTATTCAATGATCCATCCATCAGTTTGTTTTCTAGGCTAGTCACAGTATTCTTAGAAAACTTCTCCATCACCGATGTTTAAAGATATCAATACTCTTCCAATTCAGCTTCTCTTAGTATATACTGCATTTAATATATAGGTTGAATAAATAAAGGGACAGCGTGTAGCTTTCTTGCACTCCTTTGGTGACCTAGAGCAAACCTGTTTCAATCATTCTATCTATATTGTGGCTTTTTACTGTGAAATCTTTTGAAAGACTTTTCTCGTTTTTCCATGTCTGTTTCCATCTTCAGTGTCTTTACGGATGTTGTTGTAATACTGCTTTTTATCCCTTTTAACAGCTTTCTGACACTCTACATTGAATTATGAGACAAAGAACAAAATATATATTGGGGAACAATTTCTGGATCACTGCCCTAAACTTCAATTGTAGGTCCATTGTTTTCTTTAATAAAATGCATGAGATGTCGATTTATTATTTGCTTATTTAATCATGCATGTATAAATTAATTGCATCAATATGTGGAGATATAAGCCTTATTGAGGCTTATTTTCAGATGATTGAACTTGGAAAAATCTTATTTTCTCTCCAAAGATTTGAAGGTCATGTCCATGATTCTTCTTTTCTCATTTTATTGAATCATCTTCACAGCTAAGTAGACATTTCAATCTAAGTCTCCCAAATCAGGATAAAGAAACTACAGTATTCTAGTGAGTACTCTCATTGCTGCTACTAAGCAATTTTAAGAAGCATTTTTTTTACTCCAAGGACAGCTAAACCAAGCATGGGAAGAGGCCTTTACAAGGTTGAAGCACAGGAGAGAGGCAGTTTAAGCCAAGACTTGACAGTTCACGATTGTACAATTAAAGTAAAATTAATCTTCACTTTACTAGGCAATTTAATAAGCTAGTTGGGTCTTAGTAGGATTAACCTTTAGTAGGCTAATTCAATTGATTTGCTACTCAGGAATACTCCCACCCACCCACTTTTATTTATCTTTTTTACATTATGGTGCCTGGAATACAAATAAGTTTTTTCACCCAGCCTGCCAAATGTTTTAAATGTTTTCAAGTGTGAAAAGGTAAAAATCATACGTGAAACTCCATGTATGTCAGAATCTTACACACAATGGTGTCATATGCAGTGTAAGAACCAAAACACATTCATTTTCTTCACAGCTTGCGCAAAATGTGATGCAGAACAAGAAACGGATATGTTCTTGTGCTTTCTTGAAAAGAAGTACCTGAGCCACATGTCAGCTTCAACATGAACAGAGTTTATATCTAAGTCAGAAAACAAAACCCCAAGCCCCGGGGTGGGATTCTACCAGTTCGCACCTATTCGCTAGAACTGGTTGTTAACATTCTAAGCAGTTCAGAGAACCGGTTGTTAGAAGAAATTATTGGCCTAATCCTGTAAGGAAGGCAGGAAGGAAACATTCTGGTGTTGCTTACAGAAACTGCCTCTCCGTTAAACCCTTATTACATTCTTGCCAGGACTAGACTTCCTGTCTCCGGAGCTTCTCTGGAATTTTTTTCCCCTCCTTTGCTGGTACTTTGCTTGTGTGGAGTGATCATTTAAAGTTACAATGGCACTGAAAAAAGTGACTTCTAACCATTTTTCATACTTACTACTGTTGCAGCATCCCCACAGTCATGAGAGGCCAGGCGAGGAGATGCATGCCTCGATGTGAGTGATATTGAGTTGGCCACACCCAGCCAATAACATGACCACCAAGCCATGTCCACCCAGTCACATGACTACTAAGCCATGCCCATCACCTAAGCCATGCCCACAGAACTGGTTGTTAAAATTTTTGAATCCCACCCCTGCCCAAGCCTAAGCAAAATAATTCCAGTATTTTATTATTTGTAATGATGTAACAAATCGGCTAAATTAAAAATGTAACAAATAGGCTAAATTATATTATACAGATTTTAGATAATGAAGCAGTAGATGGGTTAAGATTTTTTTACCAATGTCTATGGAGATTCTGACTCATCCATGTCATGGTTGTCCCAAAGGTGCTCTTTCAAGAGGCAACTAGACTTTCTTGGTTTTTCTTTGAATACATCTTGTTTCTCATCCAAGAAGCTTCTTCAGCTCTGACTGGATAGTGGGGGATGGAAGGATTTATACTCCTTGCAGACAGTTGGTCATTTGCATTCTTTTAGCAAGTCATTAAGGCCACCTGGAGGTTAAACTGTGTCATCAGGGTTACCTGGGTAGTAGTCCATCTGCATTTATAAGACAAAGGCCACTCTTTTGAAGATAGCAAAATTCACCTTCTGGACAGAGAGGACCTCTGGTTTGAAAGAGGGTCAAAGATGCCCTCTATGTCAAAATTGAACAGCCCTCTCTCATGGAAGGGGGGAGAAATATGACATCATCTATCTCCAGTCTATAACATAGTCCTTTCAATGGTTCCAAGAAGGCTCCACACCCATTTGCATTACTCAGGTGACCCTGAGACAGATAAATCTCGAAAATTACCAGAGGTGGTATTCAGCAGGTTCTGACCAGTTCTGGAGAACCAGTAGCGGAAATTTTGAGTAGTTCGGAGAACCGGCAAATACCACCTCTGACTGGAGATTTTACAGTATCCTTCCCCTGCCATGCCCACCAAACCACACCCACAGAACTGGTAGTAAAAAAATTTGAATCCCACCACTGAGTTTACTGTATACTAATGACTCTTAATGACTCTCTAAAAGAATGCAAAGGACCAGCTGTCTGCAAGGGGTATAAATCCTTCCATTCCCCATCACTCAATCAGAGCTGAAGAAGCTTCTTGGATGAGAAGTGAAATGTCTTCAAAGAAAAAACCAGAAAGTCCAGTTGCTTCTTGAAAGAGTACCATTGGGATTTTTTTTTTACCAAATGCACTATGTGGAAATTTTTCATATATTTCATTGTAGAGGCATCTTTCAACATTTTCCAAAATGCCAAGCTGCCAAACTTTTGCTAACTACAGGTAGCTCTCAACTTCCAACTTGAAGACAGGTAAGCAAAAGACAAGAAGAAGAAAGGTAGCTTAGACTGAGACATGACAGGAGATGTCATTAACAGAATTCAGATCTGGTTACCTTTGCATTCGTGATCCTTCAGGATTTAGCATATCGTACCCCCAAAGTGACTTACGACCATGTTTCACACTTACAATCATTGTAACATCCCATGGTCATGTGATCAAAATTTCATTATTATTTTTTTGCAATTGTCATATATTTATGAGAGTTGCAGTGTCCTGTGGCAAATGCTTGGCAACTGGTTCATATTTATGACCGTTGCTTTGTCCCAGGGTCATGTGATCACCTTTTGTGACCTTCTGACAAGCAAACTCAATGGGGAAACCAGATTCACCAAAAAACCATGTTACTAACAAGCACTACAGTGATTCATTCAACAACTGTGGCAAGAAAAGTTGTAAAATAGGACGAAACTTGTTTAACTACTGTCTTGCTTAGCAACAGAAACTTTGGGCTCAAATGTGGTCGTAAGTTGAGGCCTACCTGTATTTCTTCCCTGCTTTAAATATACTGAATGTGTGGACTGGCCATGATTCTGATCATAAAGGAAACAACCTGTTTATAAAAGTGTTAGCATATATGTCTTCTAACAATACTTCACAATTCTAGGTTGTAATTAATGGGATCCTTTTTAAAATACTATTCTAATTGTAGTGTAAGTAACAAAATGAGTAATTATTTTTTCATTGATAACAACTTGAAAGATAATGGTGCAGTCTACTCATGGTTTGTAGGTCTATTATTAAATGCTCTTGAGGATAGAATTGTTTCATTTCCAATAATCAGGCCTTGGCATAGAGTCTAAGGGAGCTGATGTTAAATTGGAACATTTAACAGCAGCTAGACTTCATGACTCTTAGCAAGTATAATTTTATTTTTGTGAGATAATGTGCATTGCAATTCCTGGGCTAATGCTTTGTACTTTAGTTTTTATTTATGTATTGTCATTAAAATGTACATTTATCCTCTGAGGAATAAATGGACCGGATGTTAAAGCTAACCAGACAATAATCTGAAATCACTATGAGTAGGAATAACAAAACAGAAATTATGCAAAATGTGAAAATAAAAGAAGCTTGTCTCAGATAACTATTTCAGATAGAAAGGAGGGCTCTTGTAAAAACAAAACAAAACAAAAAACCTATAGCATTTTATTGTCAGACTTGCTTAAGGCCAAAGCAATCTTCAAGCCTAGCTTGTGCATTCTTCAGTTAATGTACATCACCACAACTCATAAGTCATGCTTAACCACCACCACCACAATCCAGCCACAGCTGTTGTTTTGCTTACAAAAAAACCATCTTCTCTTGTCACATTCTTAGTCAGCCACAAAATGCATTACATGAGCACAAAACATCTATAGCAGCTACTTCCCCATATTTTTCCCTTGTCTTGTATCGCATCAATTTTTGTACACAGGTGCAAATGTGCAAGACAGCTTCCGCAGTACAGGAGACAACAGCAAGACCTGATAGGCGTGAAGAGAACACAGATACTGCAGGGAGATCCAACGGATGGTACCAACGTGACACTTGTATTGGACTTCTGGCCCAATGTTGCTGAATTTCTTCGGTGTTAGAAAGTCATTAATATTTTTCCATTGGGTTCAATGTTGAAATCCTGTTGCAAACAATATTGGGATTTTGTTCACAGAGAATTACTGTGAAAAGGGAACTTGGCTTGTTGAGAGAGAGAGGGAGGGAGGGAGAGACAAAGATAAGAAGGGAGAAGGAGAAGGAGAAGGAGAGGGAGAGAGAGGTAGGGAGGGAGAGAGGGAGGGAGGGAGAGAGAATGATGATAGATAATAGAATAGGGTGTCCAACTCCCAGGCCAGACCCACTACCGGGCCGTGAGATGTTCAGAACTGGGTCACCTGAATTGGGCAAGCATCTGCATGCACATCACCACTTGCATGAATAGTAGGTGAGCATGCGCGTGCATGCTTGCACACAATCATCTCCTCTCTTCCCTTTCCCAGAAAGGTTGGGGAACTCTGTAACAGAGAGATGAGGAAGGGAGGGAGGGAGACTGTATTGTACTTTTAAAATCCTTGTCAGCCCAGAATTGTCAATTGTCAATACATTCATTCATTCTTCTTCTTAGCAACCGAGGTCACTGTGAGAACTGAGAAAATCTTCTGTGTTCTTTCCCCCCACCCCACCAAATCAATGTTCTTGTCCTGCAATTAACAATTGGAAATCATCAGGCAGCCAGCTCAACATTTAGATTGTTGGTGGCTGAAAACTGTAGGTAGTGAGTGGGTAGAGTTTTCTAAAGGCAGCTGTGAATGCCAGTGTGAAGCAGCAATCTGGCTCTGGGTGATTAGGTGAGCATTCCAGCACAAAAATGAGCAAAGGGAACAGATACATGCAAGCTATGGATGCAACCACATCCGCAGCTTTAGATGTTCCTCAATGCTGAAGACTTCTTGCTGTTTAAAAAAAAAAAAATTTGTATTGAAAGATTTTATCCAGTAGTAAAAACAAATACAGATTTTTTAAAAAAGAAAAAGAATGAAAAAAAATGCAGAAGTGAATAAACACAAAGGAAATAGAAAAAGGCAGACAATGGGAAGGGCAGAGCTGGGCAGGGCACAGCCAAGCAAGCCAAGCCAAATCAATATTACTAAGAATCAGTTTCTGATCTTCTTTACAAAAGTTACATGTGAAGTTATCAACTATCTTATATCTTTAAGGTTATGCCATAATTGCCTTTCCCTCACATTTTATGCTTTCTAATCATCAAATCCACAACTCACTAATTCATTTTTTTTCTTTTTTCAGCAAAAAGATCATAATGGGTTTCCAGTCACTAATAAATGTATTTGTTGTCTTCTTCCTGATCAAACAAGTTAATTTTGCCAATTCTGAAGACTATGTCATTTCCCCAAAACCATTTCTCCATTATGAATATTCTGGAATTTTCCCATTTTTCTGAATATCATGGTTTTGCTGCAGATTATTTTGTACAGAAACAATCTTCCATGATTTTGTTTCCTAGCTATAGGTCTATATGTCTCAAAAAAAATGGTTTCAGTTGAATATTGCTCTTTAAAATTAAAAGAAAGGTTTAATCTGAAGGAAAAGATAAGTGGAATTGAATTACACAAAATGGAACTTGAGACTGTATAACATGCAAATGATGAATGTGTGTTCATAAAAATCTATAAACTTTTATTGAATTTTGAAATGGAAGTTAAAGAATGTGTGATAAAATGGATATAAGAATTTGGCTTATAATTTACAGATGAACCAATGGGAAAAGATGTGGCTGAAAGAACAGAGATTTACACTGTGTTATAATTTTTACATTATGATGTACTACTGGCATATGACACACACACACAACGAAAAATTCTCCAGAATATACAAAGGTACTTTGTTGAAAAGTGGAAAACATAAAAGCTTCTTTTACCATGCATAGTAAGCTTGTAAAAGAGCAAGAAAATTCTGGGTACACATGCATATCACAGTGCAAAGAATTTTAAAGATGAATGATGAAAATTTCTTGTATACAGGTTGTCCTCAACTTACAACTACAAACTGAGCCCCAAATTTCTGTTGCTAAGTGAAACTCTTGTTAAGGGAGTTTTGCCCCATTTTACGACCTTTCTTGGCACAGTTGCTGAGTTGTTGAGGTTGTTAAGTTAGTAACATGATTGTTAAGTGAATCTGGCTTCCTTATTGACTTTGCTTCTCAGAAGGTCACAAAAGGTGATCACATGACCCTGGGACACAGCAACGGTCATAAATATGAACCAGTTGCCAAGCAATTAAATTTTGATCACATGATCATGAGGATGCTGCAATGATCATAAGTGTTTAAAAAATGGTTAAAAGTCACTTTTTTCAGGGGTCGTTATAACTTTGAACAGTCACTAAACAAACTATTGTACATTGAGAACTACTTATATAAGTTTCCTAAAAAGACAGGTTGTATACTAAAGAATATTATTTTTCCTTGTGGAGCTGTACAAAGAAAGTCCTGCTGTCTTCATTTAATAGGTCCAAAGGCCTTTCCTTCTAAATATGCATTAGTATAGTGTGTCTATAGTAGTTAGTCAATTTCCCCATGAAATAAATTGACTGGAAAAGTGTTCTCTACTCTTGTCTTATTTGAGAAAGTTAGTGGAGCATTGATCACTAAAGGATTCGGGGTTGCAATTGGTTTTTGGAGGGTTCAAGTCAAAGCAATGTAAAAAAACATCAGTGGCATTTTAAGAATATACAGTACATATACAATAATAAATTATAAAAAGGAAGACTTGGATCAACTGGTGCTACTTGAAATCTGCAATGAATAACATGCCATCTTTTACTTTCAAAGGTCATAACCTCTCAAAGTACCAAGAACATGGGGTTACATGATTGAAAATAATTCTAACTAAACTGCATCCACGTGCAACTTTGTATGAGTTTATCGTTTTCTTTCCTCATCTTTAAATATGTTATTGTTTTTCCCCCAAATAGATACACAAGATAATAGAATAAGCACCCAATATAGAAATTGCACAGTAAACAAGGCATGAAAGAGTTTGCCAGTCAGTATTTTCCATTCTTTGGCACTTTTGTACTGCAGTGCTGGATAGACCAATCAATGCGACTGAGAAGTCTCTTTTTGTATTTACTTTGAGAAAAAAAATAGCATTTTCAGGTAACACGACTAGAATTAATAAAGTGCCTCTGGGTTTTTCCTAGCCAAACCACTGTTTATTTTCATGAAGTCAAATGGCTTCAATTATATCATTTGAAACACCGTTTGTTGCAAAGAGTTTAAATGTTGGGTTTGAGCACGAATGTCAGGAAATAAGTAAAGCTTGCTCCTCTCACATCTTCTTTCACTTCCGAATTTCACCTGTAGCCAAACAAATCTTAAGTATGAAGGATCTCCTTGAGGAAAAATGTCAACAGAGGAAATCTTAGGGGGAAAATACTGAACATTTGTTTGTAAGGGAATGGGTTGCAGTTATAAGAGGATAATTAAGGTGTAGACAGGCAGGAAGAAGAAGCCAGGATTAGCACCAGGAGTTGGAGCTTAAACTGTAAATCAGGAATCAAACTGAAAGTCAAAAGAAGCCCCACAATGTCTGCAGTTGTCCAGAAGAAAGCTCAACATGAAAGGCAATGGTCCTCATGGCTTGGTAAAGAACAGAATAACAGAATTGGAAGGGATCTTGGGGGGGGCTTCTAGTCTAACCCCCTGCTGAAGCAGGTCAACTTATACCATTTCAGACAAATGGTTCTCCAATCTCTTCTTTAAAAACCTCCATGACAGAGCATCCACAACTTCTGAAGATAAAGTGTTCCACTGATTAATTGTTCACATTGTCAGGACATTTCTCTTTATTTCTAGGCTGGATCTCTCTCCTTGATTCATTACCATCCATTGCTTCTTGTCCAGAGAATAGGTTGACCCCCTTTTCTTTGTGAGACCTCCTCAAATATTGGAAGATTGCTATCACATCACCCCTCATCCTTCTCATTAGACTAGACATACTCAATCCCTGCAACCATTCTTCATATGTTTTAGCTCCCAGTCCCCTAATCACCTTTGTTGCTCTTCTCGGCACACGTTCTAAAGTCTCAACATCTTTTTTTATATCCTGGAGATCAAAACCGGATGCAATATTCCAAGTGCGATTTTACCAAGGCATTATAAAGTGGTACTAACACTTCACATGATCTTGATTATAATCCTCTGTTAATGCAGCCTAGGACTCTGTTAGAGGGGTTTTTTTTTTTTTTTGCTTTGCTTTTGATGGCTGCAGCATATTGCTGGTTCATATTTAAATGGTTGTTCACTAGGACTCCTAAATCGCTCTCACAGTTACTACTTTTGAGCCAGGTACCATCTATTCTATACCTGTGCACTTGGTTTTTCTTGCCTAACTGTAAAACTTTACTTTTCTCACCATGGAATTTCATTTTGTTTGATAGGGCTCAGTGTTCAAGCCTATTGAGATCCTTTTGGATCTTCAGCCTATCTAGTGTTGGCTATTCCTGACAACTTGGTGTCATTTATACATCTGATTAGTTCCCCTTCCATTCCCTCATCTAAATCATTTATGAAAATAATGAAGAGCACTGGACTTAAAACAGAACCTTGAAGTAGTAGAGGTACCCCACTGCATACTTCCCTCCATTTAGTTGCTGTTCCATTAACTTCTACACGTTAAGTGTGATTGGTCAGCCAGTTACTGATCCATCTGGTTTAGAGGTAGAACCTGGAACTTTCCCCCAGAAAACCTCCAGTTATTTTTAGGGCTGATCCTTCCCAACCATGCATGTAGGTGGGGAGAATAGATGATCCTTCCACAGTTTCTCATTATGCTACTTTCTAATACTAGCGACTAGGAAAAAAAGCTCACTTTGCAGACATATACATCCTGCCAATGTCAGGCTCATGGAATAAGAGAGTATCTTTGATTTTAAATCCAATCACCTCTGGCAGGCTGAATGATGAAACAAGGACGAGTTCCAAATTTAATAGTCATACTGTTTATTTGAAGAGGATGAATGTGATGAGAGCATTTGAACAGAGCCTTATTAAAGGTTCACACCCTTGGAAATTATTTTCACTCAGTCTCTCTCTCCCCCTCCTCTTATAAATGCTGTCAGGATTTTATTTTTCTCTTTGTATGTCCAAAGATATACACAATCCAACCTGTTCATGGAAGATAAAAAAGAACTGGAGAATTTTTGGCCTTGATGCATAACTCTAAGCATTCAAGTTAATTTTGGGCCTAGTACAGAGTAATAAGCCTGAAATAAAAAACTGCTGGCTACAGCTTTGAGTAGTAAAGGAGTATAGAACTGGCACCTTGTCTTGCCATCTGTTTCTTGTCCAGGGGAATGTGTTTCAGATCAATTGTTTTGGAGGGCTAGTTATAAATTGTTGCCTGTGGCATGTTTTTAGACATGGAGGGCATATTTCCTCGGCTAAACCATCCTTTGGCCTGATTTCTGGCAAATCTATGGTGTTCAAAGCCAGCAATTGTTGGCTATAAACACAGCCTCTGCCGAGCATATTTTGGCAGTGATCTCTCCTGACTTAAGTTGTTGTTCACGTTTTTGGAGAAAAGGGAAAAAAATTAAATTAACTCAGAGGAAGCATGAGATTGTAGCATAGTGGAGACATACAGAGATGAAGCAACTGGAGATCAAAACATGGCTGAATTTTAAATGTCAAGGAAGTTGATTTACGGTAAATCATCCCAACAACCTGTAAAGCATGGACATTGCTAAAACCTTAATAGCATCCTGGTATCTCTTGAGTCCCAATTTGTACAAACTGTTTATGTGAATCTCTTTCTCTTTTAAACTCTCTTTATAACTGCATACGTATTATAATTCATCAAAATTTCACACAGCACAAAGGCACTCAATTATATTTCCATTCCAATTGGACAAAATAAAATAAATTGTTCAATTAATTTAGAAGCATATCTCAGGTCATTCTAAATCAATAATTCTTATCCAATTATAGTTAATTTCAGATGCCACAAAGAAGTGAGAAGAAGAAAGAAGAAAGTATGTAAAATAATCCCTGACTGTTATTACTATTAACATTTTGGCACCATTATGGATTTTCAAAAGCTGGAGCAACACTCTCCATACAACCAACTGAGGGCAGACTGTGGTGGCAACAAAGCCAAGGCATCTGTTGGGAGATGAAAAAAAAATGGCAGCCACTGCCATGCAGTATGATGTACATAAAAAGGGGCAGTGTTGTTTGGTTGCAGTTATCATCTTTCTAACACACCTATTGCACTGTAGTTAAGAGGAAAGATGGGTCCAGGACTAGAAAACAAAGAAGAGGTAGAGGGACATAGGAAAAAAAAAAGTGTGTGTGTGTGTGTTAGGAAAGTGGAATAACAGTTTTCTCCCTTTCTGTTTCTCAGTGCTGAGGCTATGATTCCTTTTTATAAATTGTTATTTCTTTAAAAAATAATTTAAGAGTAATCAAAAGCTAGTTATCACTGCTATAAGGTCTTCATTGCTGCACCCATTCCTTTCTCCCCCTCTCCTTCCCTCCCTCCCCTTCCCTCCCTTCTTTCCATTTTGAGTTGGTATAAATAAATGCTGGCAGTCAGAGATGAAGCTAGGGATGGTTTGCAGGATTGCAGTATCTCCCTCTTATTAAATATTCTTTACCCTGAATCAGTCTAATATTTATTATCTCTGGTAGGTAGAATGTTCACTACATTTATTTTAACTAAATACATTCTTCCTTGTGCCCTAGACAGCCCTATCATTCTTTTGAGCATTTAAATTATCTATTTAATTTAAAATTCAATTGTTTTCCTTCATTGAGTCAAACTGGAATGTGGTTGCTGCTTCTCATAATAAATTATGGGAGAGTTTGAATTTGACTAAAGTGGTGCATGGGAAAAAAAGGCTGTTTTATTTCCCCCTTTTGTCATTATTTTTCCTAATTAAAATACCCTCAAAGTTGGTTTTCTCCCCATTGGGAAATAATTTGGGGATATTTCTCAAATGAATGAATTTCTTGCTTTCATTCCTTGTTCAATCAAACTCATGCATTCTTCATTTACATAACTTCAAAAAATTGTTGCACACAGATCCATTCTAAAATGTATGGTTTGAGTATCACTCTTTTTCCTCTCTGAGGCAACTTGCATCTGGACATGATAATTTCTTGCCCTGGTTCTTTAATCAAGATTTTTTTCCTCTCTTTTGATAGTGTTGCCACATTTCCCTAGTCACATAAGATCCACCCAACTCAAACACTTCAGGGATTAACATAACCCAACCAACAAATCTATTCATAGCTCTGCATATGTTGCTAGAGATACTGATAAATATAGAGACAGAGGGAAATACACATACTTTGAGAAAATATGCCTCTAGACAGAAGCATATTGTGCATATGCAAATAGCGATGTGTCTGCCACTGAAGTTTTGCTCTTTAGCATTTGCTTAACTGTATCTCTTTTCTACTTCTGTGCCTCCATCTGTTTATGCCACCTCCCCTTTACAAAAAAAATACAAAAAACCCACAATATTTCACTGCAATAAATACAACTGCCAGGTATAACACGATATTGTGCCTGGGGAAGAAGAACAAGAAGACAAATAAATAAATAAAGAGACAAAGGAGGCTTATTCACATTTCCTAACAAAGGTTACTAGAAATGGATTTGATTCATTTCATCTGAACTATGTTCACTCTTGGTTAGATTTCAAACCTGGTGACTTACACTTTAAAGAAATTGTATAATCCAAGCCATGTCATCAGCTTTCTTAATTTATTTCCTTGAAATGACAGGCCTGGCAAAGACAGGCTAGCCTCTCAGATGTCTGGATTACACTGTAGCTATGGAAACAGGTGTTAAAGTGCTATGAATTTCAAGTTATACCAATGCTCTGCACATCACGTCCTATACTGAGGGTATGTTTTTTATTTTACATGATGACCAATGGAGTGGCATCAATTTTCATGACTTAGAAGAGACAATTGTGCAAGTTATTCTTTGTGATGAAGTTAGGAAGCTTTTTCTGGAGACAGTTGGATATGTACATGGTTAAGAAATTTGACTCCCAGGTCAAAGTTTCCTCTTCAGAAGAAATACAAGCCTAAAGTTCATTCACCCAGAGATTGCCAAAGTAATGAATTGAATCCTTTTGAGCATTTCAATTTCAATTGTAGAATTCTACAATAAAACCATCGTATTGGAACTATATATCATAAGGGAAGAAAAATAACAGAGTAGATATACTCAGAATTGATTCAATTCATATATCATAGTCCGACATATTACACAGAAATCTGAGTGAATGTTCCCAAATTCATCATTTCCTGAGCCATCAAAAAGCAAAATCAGTTGGGCTGGCCATTAGAACATTTTTAGAAACGATGACACACCCAGTATTGGATACTCAATGGCAACAGAGGGAAAACTGTTGTTGGTTTGAGCTCCGAGCTTGATGATTTGGTTGCAAACATTTTGTCCCCATTCAAGGAGAGCTCAGTGAGAGTTTTAGATTGTGCTTGTCTGGTGGGGAGCACTGTCCTTTTAAATACCTTTCTGAATCCTGAGATTTTAACCTGAAATCAGACCAGGACTCAAAAAGGTATTTAAAGGCCAGTGCTCCCCCAGACAGGCACATTCCCAAACTCTCGCTGACCTCTTCTTGAATGGGGATGAAAAGTTTGCAACCAAATTGCCAAGCTCAGAGATCAAACAAACAACATAATACCAACTACCAACCCGATATTGGTATCTAATATTCAAAGACATTTCAGAGGGGAAACTTCCCACCTTCCCAAAGACAATGTTTAAAACTGAATCTTGATACTAAAAAAACAGTACTATAATACTGAGCACCATTACTTGATTTGGAGGTATTTTTTATGCAGGCATGAAAGTTTCCATAATCCTAATGTCAATCCTACCTCATGTCAGGAAGCGTAAATGAGTGGTTAGGAGCACCCATGTTTAAATCAATATCCACCTCAAAGGAAAGAGAACTCATCCATCTCTTAAGATCTATCTCCAAGCAGTGACGTCACATTGTGGCGGTTCAGGAGCATTCGTCTCTGATCTCCTGAGCCGGGATTTTCACCTCTGGACAGCCATTCGTGGCGGTGTCAGGTCCTGGAGGGATTGACAAGGCTAGGAGAGACTCTTGGAGACAGTTTGGAGGTTGCAATCCTGAAATGTTGAAGAAGAGAGCCCGAAGTCCGAGGCAAAATAAGTCAGCCTATGTGTCCAGACCCAGAGACACGACAAACTAGCTAGCAGGAAGCAACGAGATGGCAGTGGATGAAGGGGTGGCAATCGCATCAGGTTGGAAGCTTTATTTGGATTACAATTCATTTGGATAACAATTGAGATAGAAAGAACAATCATTTGAAAGAACAATCAAGTGGACTAAGGAAACCCATGGTGAAAGTGGGGAGAGTGGAAATCAGCGGCAATGTTTTAACCTACCACCCCTAATGCTGGGACAATAGTGAATGTAATAGTAAAAATAAGAAAACAAGAGGAATCTTGATGGAAAATTGGAACGTGTTATGAGAGCTGAGAAGTTATTTTTGGAAGGTTCCGTTTCCTTTTGACAGCTTGAAATGAATGTGTTAAAATCAAGTGAAATGGAGAAAAAAAATGATCGGATAAGAACCTAAACGGAAAGAAGAGTGACTGTGCAATTCTTAAGACGGTCATTGAGAAATCTAAACTCTGGTAAACTGTTTCATTGTGAATGAAGATACTTATAAACTTGTAACTGGAAAAATACTGTTTTAAACTACAAGAATGCTGGTATATATTTAATTAGTTTATTGTCATATTATAGATAGGAGGAATATTGTATCAGATAACTTATATAATTCTATTTTTTGATTTAATTAGCAGCTGATTACTTTAGATTTCCTATTTTTTTGTATAGATTCTTTTCTTTGGTTCCCTCATAATTCACAATTCTTATTTTACGTATAGTGTTGGTATAATTAAGAATTAAATATTGAAGGAAGTATATAATAATGTGTTTAGATAACCCTAATTGATTTGATAAAAGGAAGGTGTAATTAATTGTCCTACTTAACCCTTTTCCCAGTGATTTATTGTGATGGAATGAAATTATTATAGTATTTATTACAACAACACCATAGGTATTTTTTCTCTAATATAGATTGCTAACAGTTAAAAATTGATTAAGTGTATAGTGATTGTGATGGAAGTTGGTGAGTAGTTAATCAAAGGTGATATTGTCTGATACATGTTTGTATTGAAAAATAGTGGTTGATACTGATTAGGAAAGCTTCAGCATTAATAATTAAGAGACTCTGTTTATTAGAAAATCATAGAATTGATGGTAATTTGGGATAGTATATATAGGATAATAGATGAATAGGCCAAAATTATAAAAGATATGACAACTATCACCATTACTAAGACAGGGAAAAAACCTGTGCCAATGGTGGCACCATCCAGTCCAGCAGTTTTAACCCAACAAACAATTGAAGGAATGTTGGCCCCCAAGAAATCGACTACCACAACCAGTGCCCAATCAGTGCAAACCTCCTTATTAGCAATCCAGAATACGATGCTAATACTACAAGAATTTATGGCCAAAAATCACATTGAAAGTAAAGCAGACTGGGAAGCAATGAAAACTGAGCTGAAATCAGAAATAGGGGAAATGAAAACTGAAATCAGAAACCTGGATGAAAAAATAGGCTTGATCCAGGAATCAACTAAGAAAAATGAAGAAAAAAATCAAGATAATTAAACAACAATCCAAACAAAATGAGAAAAAGTTAGAACTTATGAACCATAAAATTACGACTCACAACAAGAAAACTCTAGAGGCCTTAATCCACCTTGAGATGGATAGAGCCTCTTATTATTTGAGATTTCAGAACATAGATGAAACAAGAGAGGAGGACTTAACATCGGTGATGGCTAAACTTCTAGCAGATTTCCTTCAAAGAGACAAAGATGATATGATAAATTAATTTGATGATATCTACAGAGTCTATACCAGTTATGCGAGATGACACACACTCCCTCGAGAGGTCCATATTAGATTTGCTAGAAGGAAAGTCAGAGATACTATTTACAAGATTTCTAGAAAAGAAACAATAAAATACAAAGATAAAGAAAAAATAGTACTGAAACAAATACCAAGAAGAGTATGGGAACAGAGGAAGGACTATCGATTCCTCACTAATTATTTAAATAAAAAAATATTTCTTTTAGATGGATTACCCCGGAAGGTATTCTGACATCCTGGAATGAAAAAAGAGTGAAAATTGATAACCTAAATAAAGCACAAGAGTTCTTTGAACAGTTGGGCAGATCAGAGGAGGAAACAAGTAGCAGAGACAAATTGGAAATGCCAAGTCAAGAAGAAATACAACAAAGAACTAAAGAATGAGAGGAAAACCAAAACAAAGAAGATAGAGGGGAAAGATCTACCCGAGAGGAAACAGGAATCAAAACCAGAAGTCAAACAATAGCCAAAACTAACAAGAGGTAACACCTAAAATAAGAAAGAATCGGGAAAGGACTGACACTGATTTCTATAAATATTAATGGCTTAAACAACCCATCAAAAAGGAAAAAAAAATACTTTTGAAACTTGAAAATCTGAAACTGGACATAATATGTCTTCAAGAGATTCATATTAAAACCACAAGAACAGAAATATTTACAAAACAAAAAGTTAGGGAAACTATACACATCGCTAGCAGAGGAAAAAAAGAGAGAAGCAGCATTATATATCAAAGAAGAATTAGAATCGAAACTGATTTATAATGACAAGATTGGAAGAATATTAATTATAGAGGTGGTTATACAAAACAAAAAGATTTTACTAGTAGGGATATACAAGCCCAATACAAATCACAATGAGTTCTATAAAACTCTATATACAAAATTAATACAATTAGGCAACCCTATGATTTGCATAATCGGCGACGAACAAATTAAAAATGACTTGATATTACTTAAACATGAATCAAATATATTAGACCAGCAAGATTTAATTAAGACAATGCTATACACAAAACAAAATTACTTTGAATATGCAAACAAACCAGGAAGATGGTTAGCGTATAAACTGAAAAAAGAAAACCAAAAAAAGAATTATATACCAATTGCAAGATAATAATGGGATATTAGAGACAGAATTGGAGGAAAAGAAAACAATCGTAAGAGACTATTTTGAGAATTTATATAACCAAGAAGAAATAGGCACAAATAAATTAGAGGAATATTTGAAAGAAAATACATTACTGCCATTAACGGAAGATAAAAGGGAGATATTAAATAAAGAGAAATCTTTAGATGAGTTAAAAGAAGCGATTGAAAGACAAAAAAGCAATAAAACTCCAGGCCCAGATGGGTTGCCAAGCAAATTATACAAAGAGATCGGAGAATCACTAGAAAAGTTATTCTTAGAGATTTGCAATGAGGTATTATTTGAGGCAAGAGTCCCAGAATCATGGAAGGAGGCCCATATTATATTGATCCCTAAAGAGGGTGCGGATGCCACCCAGGTAAAAAATTACAGACCAATGTCTCTTTTAAACACAGATTACAAAAATTTTATGAGTGTGATGGCAGAAAGATTGAAGCTAATTCTCAATGAAAGAATTCACCCTGACCAGAATGGATTTCTTCCCATGAGACAGGTTAGAAATAATACAAGAATGATAATTGATTTATCAGAATACTATGAAACACATCCAGGAAGCCAAGTTGCTCTTGTCTTGGATGCACAAAAGGCATTTAACAACCTAAACTGGGAATTTATGAAATGCCAGATAAACTTGATGAAATTCGGGGATAACTTCACAAATGTGTTAGATTCAATTTATTTAACTCAGAAAGCAAGGGTAATGATAAATGGAGAATTTACCAATCCTTTTGAAATAAAAAGGGGTGTCAGGCAGGGATGCCCATTGTCGCCTCTGCTTTTTATTACAATATTAAAATCATTACTGGACAGAATTAGAAGGAATAAGGAAATTAAAGGAACTAAGATTAAAAGACAAGAATATAAACTACAGGCATTTGCCGATGATGTGGTCATTATTATAGAGGATCCAATAGTTAGGACCAACCTTATTAAAAGAAATTGATAAATTCAGTAAACTAGCTGGGTTGAAAATTACTAAGGAAAAAATCAAAATCTTAGTTAAAAATATAACAAATAATAAACAAAAAGAACTAGAAGAAATAATGGGACTACAAATTGTCAGTAAGATTAAAAATTTAGGTATATGGTTGAGACCCAATACAATAACTTTGAAAGAAGACAATTATGTTAAATTAGTACAACAAACAGGAAGAGATTTGGAGATATGGAGCAAAATGCAGATTTCTTTATTAGACAGAATTGCCACAATTAAAATGAATGTTCTACCCAAACTGCTTTATTTATTCCAAACGATTCCTATATTATTGGATAAATCATTCTTAAAAGAATTGGATAAAATTACTATGAAATTCATGTGGGCAGGCAAGAAATCAAGAATTAAGAAAATTTATTTACAGGATAATAAAAGCAGAGGCGGCTTTGGTCTCCCTGCCTGTGAGACCTATCATACAGCAGCAATGTTAATGTGGATAAAGGATTGGTCTCAGCTGTTTAGCCGAAATCCAGAAAAAAAGAGAAATAAAGCATTCATTGGCAAGCTCAGGGCATTCCAACGCCCTATGACCTATTAGGTTACATCTGAAACACCTAATTGCCGGTAGTCCCCTACCACCTGGAAGTCCATTTCCTTGCCTGCTCTGACCTCCCATAGCTCCAAGATTAGCTTTAGGTACTTTTCGGATTGGTTCAGGCTTGGTTCTGAATTCCTTCAGTTCGACATCTAATTCAACCACAGTTCTGTACCATTCTGTCAAACATTGAGGGATTCCCTTATATAAGCATGCCTGTCTAAAACTACGATCCAACCCGGCACGGAATTCCCGGACCAACAGATGCTCAGGCCAGAACCTTAATTTCCCAGCTAAACATCGGAATCCCGTACATACTCAGTTGCCGGTCTCCCATCTTGCTTCAACAGTATGAGAGCTCCCTTGATTTGGTGGACGCGAGACCTGTTCTCAAAATGATTTTTTGGTGCTTGTTGTTACTTGAACCTGGACTGATATATGGATGAATAAAGACTTGTCTATGTGCTGTGGAGCTGACTTTCTCTCAGCTGTTCAGCCGAAATCCAGAAAGAAAGAGAAATAAAGCTCCACGGAACGTAGACAAGTCTTTATTTGTCCATATATCAGTCTGGGTTTGAGTAACAACAAGCACCAAAAAATGATAGTAAAGTCAGCTCTGGTGCGCCTCGCAGCCAGAGCTGTATTTATCCACCAGATAATAACGTAATGAGTTTATCCACCATCCGGTGGCTGCTACCGCTGTTGGGCTTCAACAACACTGCTGATGGAATGAAGCCCAACATGTCGCTGGGGCTGGGGGAGTGCTATATATCTTGAAGGTCCTGAATCAATGTTGATGACAGCCAATGAAGCCAGGCATAACCGCCCCTCCCCACTTTGGTGCGACCGGCTGGGAAACTGCCTTATCAGTTGTTCGAAATTTTGCAAAGGTCTAAGCAAAACACCTCCCACTCTTACCAGCCAGGAAATACCTCGTGATGTCATTTCGGCTGGTCGGCATTCCACATAGGGGATAGCAAATAGATCAGGGTGGAAGGATGACACTCGGGGAGGTGAAGGTGTTATTTGGGGGGTTGGGTGGTAGTGCGCGAGATTGCTGTAGATGCATGTTGGGTGTTTTGCTAAGGGCGGATGTTAGCTAATTAATGTGGGGGTGAACAGGAAATATAAACATTGCTGAGAGGGAGACACTCTCAGCGCTGCCTTTACTTGGACTTTCCGTTTGTTGCTGCTGTTGAAGGAAGCCAAAATAAACACACATTGCTACATCAAGACTGTGAGTGAAGTGTTTTATTGAACCAGTTTAAGCGACCTCCCGTAGGAGCTGACAACCGCTTAATTTCCAGTTACCCTTGATCTGTGCATTCTTCTGTTAATTAACTGCCCACCTTTACCATCCCCTCATCACAGTATGCTTTCTGTATTCCACCAAGCCCCCTGTGCCCTCCTGGTGTATATGTGCCCCTCGAGGTCATTGTTTTAACTGTCAGCTGGTTCATCGCTCTGCCGATAACCACCCGCAACTTGTGATATTTCAGTGTGTTATGTCATCAGGGCTCATCGTCTATCGCCATCGGCAACTCCGACACGGTGTCGGTCGGCTGGTAGGTGCTTACTACTGCAGTAGAATACCCAGACACAGCGGAATGCTCGGTGTCACAGCTCCAGCATGCCACAGGGCCATGACAATTGCATTAAATTGGATAACAAGAGAATTCTAACATTAGAAGGATATGACTTACAAATAGGGTGGCATGCCTTTTTGTGGAACCCAAGTAGTAAAAGTCATTCATACTTCCAGAGACATACTCTATGCAAATCTTTGATAAAAACCTGGTCTGATATTAGGAAAAATCATTATATTAAAGTTCCATTATGGTTGTCAACAATGGAGGCAATATTCCACCCTAATACAATGGACATAAGTAAAAAGCTCAAATATTACCAAATTTTAGACAAAGAAGGAAAGCTCAAATCGACCCAAGAGCTAGAAAAGCAAAAAATAATGATTGATCATTGGTCCTATTTCCAAATAGCAATAAGATATGAGAAAGATTTAAAAGAATTTAGAATAGAATCAAAGAGTACTAAATTTGATAAGATACTTTTGGGCCCAGACAAAAATATGATAGCTAAATTATATAATTATCTATTGGAGTATGAATTAGCAGAGGAAATTGTGAAAGGACCAATGATAGTGTGGGCAAGAAATTTCGGCCATAATATAGACTTAGAAGACTGGGAAGAAATCTGGCAGAGAAATCTTACAAAAACTAAATCTGTGTCTTATAAAGAGAACTTATATAAAATGATATATAGATGGCATCTAGCACCCTCTAGATTAGCAAAAATATATCCAACATCCAATCCAAGTTGTTGGAAATGCAAAGGGAGCCATGGTACCTACCATCTCTGGTGGACATGCCCAGTGGTCAAATTTTTTTGGATTAGAATCAAAACTTGGTTAGAAGAAATTGTCCAGTGTGGGATTGGAGTGGGAACCTAGATTGTATCTTCTGGGTATTATTAAGGAAGTTTATCCCTCCAAAGTAAAATATTTGATTATCCATATCCTAACAGCAGCACGTATCTCACTGGCTCAATTTTGGAAATCACCTAATATACCACCAATACAAGTTATTATTCAAACAATTTGTAAATGTGCAGAAATGGAAAAACTCACACTAAAATTAAAAGGGAAAGAGGAGGCGAAATTTTACTCAACCTGGAATAAGTGGTATGATTGGCTAGAACGTAAAAAAAAAAAAAAAAAGGTGAATCAAGGGGGGAAAATAAATTTATGAAACAGATTACGATACATACAATAACAACAGGAATCGTTAATGCCAGTCTTAGACTCTCTCGTACTTTAAACAATCAATAGAAGGAATTCATTGGTAAAAATAAATAAGTACAATCCAACAACAAATATTAACAACAGAACACTATGTTTGATAGGACATAAATAACAGAGAACCCATAGAAAGTAAGAAATAACTGCCATATAATATACTTTAGGAAATATTTAACTCACTGTCAAATGTATTAAAGGAAAAGTTAATCAGTTTTAGCACAGATATTATGGTAACATTTGTCTGTATGAATCTTTGTTTTTTGAGTCTGTATATTTGTGAATTTTAATTTTTTGTATTCAATAAAGTTGATAAATTAAAAAAATAAAAGATCTATCCAAACTACAATTAATTTGTTTCTCCAAAAATCTCTTTCTGAGGTTGTGGTGATTGTTTTCTGCCTTTGAGTTAAGATTAATCCTGGAAACTGCCTGTACCAGTCCTTAAGGTATTCTTAGTGGCATTCTTTGGAAGCCCAACCATTATGTTCTTTCTAGGGCTGAGAGAGAGTGACTGGCCCAGAGTCACCAACTGGTTTCATGCCTAAGGCAGGACTAGAACTTACAGTTTCCTATTTTTCTAGCACAGCACCTTAAACTGTTAGACCAAATTAGCTCTTGTGCCTGAGTAGTTCATTCTAACCTTAAGTAGAAGCTGTAAAGAAATAAAGCTGTAGTTGGATGTCAAAAAAGATTTTCAGTACATAGGATGGCTCTTAGAATGTGGTATTTCAACACACCTAAATCCAGGCTGAGTTTTCCCCCCTTCATTTAAATGTATATAATCTGGAGATTCTGAAACTGAGAAATGTAACAACAATGGACACAAAAGAGAGACAGGAAGAGGAAGAGGGAGAGAGGGAGAGATGAGAGTACTGTGCAATTTGAAGCATCCATCAGAAAGGAAACTACTCTCTAGTGCAGGGGTTGCCAACCTTGTGGACCTCAGGGACCACCACACTCATAATTTTAAATCCCAGGGACCACTAACTGGTTCTGTAGGTGTGGCCTAATTTGTGGGTGTGACTTGGTGGTCATGTGACTGGCTGGGCATGTCTTGTATGTAAATATTATAAATATTTATATAAATATTGATTTTTTTATAAAAAAAGAGCAACTTTTACCCAAAATCAGGCAAAGCAGGCAAGCAGATTAAGTTGCTCACAGAATCACAGATTCATTCAGAGATCTATCTATCTGCCATCAGCTAGCTCAGTCTGTCACATAAAATTTGCTTGCAATCAAACTCATAAAATTAACTCACAACACACCATGTATATAAATATTGATTTTTTTTTTTATAAAAAGAGAGCAACTTTTACCCAAATTCAGGCAAAGCAGGCAGATTGAGTTGCTCACAGAATCATTCACTGATCTATCTATCTGCCATCAGCTAGCTCAGTCTCTCAAATTTACTTGCCATGAGTCTGCACTGAATAATAGAACCTTCAGTCCTAAGGGAGGTTCAGCTGTGCTTAAAAGCAGAGCCGAAGATCTAAAGACTAGCTAGAAAGCAAGAAATCCAACCATTTCCTGCTTCCTAGCTAATTTAAATCTCCCACGAACAGTGTGACAAGGGGGGTGGGGAGATTATAATCTGTCATCAAGCATCAGAAGTTTTTCATGTGTGGTGAAAAATGGATCAAGAGAAATGTAATCTAATCTATCTGTGCCAGGTATGCGGCCTCAGAGAAGCAAGCAGCTGCAGCAGCAGTCAAAGCTGCCCCCCCTCCATCTCAAGGGAGAAAAACGTTGGGAGGAAAGCGTTGTTTATTTTACCACCGTGGCCCTTAAATCAGTATAATCCCTCATCTACACAAAAACTGACGCGTGTCTTAGCATAAGGGAGAGCAAAAACTCAGGCGTGTTTTTTTATTGTTATTGTTATTACTGGATTACTTGAAAACGAGTATGGTGAAATTAATTTTTAGAAAAAGCGAAGGAAACAACAAGCCTACAGCTTTATCATCAGATGACATCTGTGAATTCCCTAGGCTAATTATACTATTTCTTACTAGTTTTTTCAGATTAAAATGTATTACTCACATGACACTGCGAGGCCTGCTGATTCCAGCAGGAATAGAGCTTGCAAAAGAAAAAAGAAAGAATTTGAAAAATTCATTTCTGAGCGATAGAGAGCTTGATGCTCCGCAACTGTTGTGCACTGACAGAAAAGCTCAAAGCCACAATTTCCTTTGCCAAAGGAGAGCTGTAAAAACCAAGGGTTTGTTCCTGAACTCCTGCAAATGGCCGGTTATCTTCCATTTATTTGTCAGTTCAGCCCTCCCCAGAGGCCATCTTGATTCTGTTAGGGCCAGTTAAATATATATATATATCCCCAGCCGGCCTAACACATTCTTTGCTCCACTAATTCCACATTATTCCAGGCTAGGCTGATTTCAGGCTAAAAGATCTGCAGGCGAACAGAAGGATCATTGTAGACACTCTGAGATGCATCTCTCTAGCACAATTGGGGTGCAATGCTGAATTAAGTGTGCCCATTTAAGGCAAAAGGCAAAGATGGGGAAGGGGGGTCCAGGGACTGTTCACAGCAATGATTTGGAGTTTTTCTGCAAGTTTTTGGAGGAACAAAGATAAAGGGATAGTGGGCGGGGGGGAAATGAACCATTTTGGAGACTGTAATTTAAAGAGGTTTGACATTGACACACACTCTCTCCCTCCCTCCCTCCCTCCCCACCCCCCCCTCTCTCTCTGTGAAGGAGAGAGAATCAGATACCTCCAAAAGTTCAGTGACAGCTTCCAAGAAATTTCAGATGCCTTCTGATTTGACACACACCAAGCACTGTGTGTCCTGGACTTCTTCCCTGAAAATGTCACCCACTTCTTCTCCAGGATCGACCTCTTTAAATAGCTCATTTTATTTACGGTGTGCATAGTGTTAATGTCCCTCCGTTGCTCTATTTTCAAGGATGGAAAAGCAGTTGCTAAGCATTTCTAAATGACAGCCCCAGGGTTCATTAAAAATATGGCAAACATTTGCTAAGCTCATTAAGTGCAATTTTTGTGTGTGTGTATCAGATTCCTCCTCTGCATGTTCTGCATGACCAAACATCTATTAAGCCTAATCCCATTGATGAGGCTGATATATTCAAACCAGCAATTAGACAAAACAAAAGGCTTACTTATTGAGAGATTCATAAATGGGCTTTTCATATTGGTCTAAGCCGTTCCCTTCCATTTAATCCCTACCTACTCGAGCACTCCCTTTGTTTGATTATAGGCTGTCAGATTTAGGGATTCTGACTGAATCAAAATCTGAAGTAAACTAGAAATACACAATAATTACCCTAGCCAGGCCCTCTGTGCATTTCATCCATGCATTTATAAGCAAAACAAATGCACAGATGAAATTGCACAAATGAAAAATCCCCATTAGAAGAAGCTTACGGGGTCTGCTGCTTAGGAGAGAGAGAGAAAAAAAGAGGGAGAGAGACAGTGTTTGACAAGCATTTCACTTCCAATCTCAGCCGTTTCTCAAGTTGCTCCTTTGTTACCCATCACTCTTGTCTTTATCCCCTTGTCTGATTTGCTCTTTGGCAGATAATCCACTGTTGGATTTGCTAATGGAGAAACTGAGTCTGAAGATGGAGAGTTCAGCCAGGAGCACCACTGCTCAAGATGCCTCTGAAGCTTGAATGAGCTCCTGAACTTTGAGAATTCACATAGCAGAGGAGGCTCATCCTGAAAGACAGTGCCACCAGTTCCTGTCATTTCTACCTAAAGGCTTACAAAAAGCAGGTGTGTGTGTGTGGGGGGGGTTGTATGTGTTAAAAATTCCTTAGGGTTGCTAATGATTATGTGTACACATATATGCATGCATGAGTGTTTGTTTATTTATTTAGGGGACATGATGTCTCAGCAATTAAAGACACTGAGCTTGTCAGCTGGAAAGCTGACAGCCCGGGGTTCAAGTTCTGACCACCACACAATGGATTGAGCTCCCATTATTTACACCAGCTCCTGCCCACCTAGCAGTTCGAAAGCATGCAAATTAGATAAATGGGGTAGGTGGGAAGGTAGCAGCATTCCATGCACCTCGATGTATAGGTCAGTAGTGAGATCCTAACTTAGACGCTACTGATACAGTGGGTGATTGTGTGCACATACACCCCTAAAGTGCGCACATCTAGCAATCCGATCAGCTGAGAAGGATAAAGATGAATGAAAAGCTAGGAGCTATCCTCCCAACCTCCCATGCATTTTTCAGTCTTTTATCCTCTCAGCTGATTGTCGGAGGCTTTTTTCCCCTCCTCTCAGCTGATTAGAGGCTTTTTTTTATTACTGGTTGGGTGGAACTGGTAGTTATTTTTACTACCGGTTCAGGTGAACCGGGTTGAACCGGTAGCATATCACCATTAGTATAGTGTCTTTTGAATAACGCTGGCCTCCTGGGCTAAGAAATTGAGAGGAATACAGCACCACAAAATTAGACACCAATGTACAGGGGAAACCTTTATCTTTATGTTTATTTATTTAAATTAGACTTTCTGGAATTCCTTCCAACTTACAGGAGATGAAGTGACAGACATAGAACATAGCATCATAAGGCTGGAAGAGGTCTTCTAATCCAACCCCTTGCTCAAGGCAGGAGACGTTATACATCCCAGTCAAATGTTTGTTCAGTCTATTGTTGAAATCCTCCAGTGCTGAAGCACCTACAATTCTAGGAGGCAAGCTCTTCAATTGATTAATTGTTTTCACTGTCAGAAATTAAATTAAATTAACCCTGTACTTCTAGGTGGGATCTCTCTTTAATAAACTCCTACTTATTACTTCTTGTCCTACTCTCTGTTTTTTTGTTTTGTTTTGTTTTTTGAGAATAACCCTCTTTGTGACATCCCTTCAATATAGCACTAGTTGGCAAAATATATACTGCCCTGACACAACACAGGTAGTTCTCACTTATTGATCTAAATTGCAACCAGCAGCTCCATCACTTCAATGGTACAACCATGAAATGTTACACGACCACACTGACTTAAGATATCAGTTTCGGCTGCAGTCATTAGTAAATCTACACTGGTCATTTAGCCTGATGTTACACAATCGTGACTTGCAATTTCCTGCTGGCTTCCCCATTGAATTTTGCTTGTTGGAGGCTGGCTGTGAAGGTTGCAAATGGTGATCATGTCACTTTGGGATGCTGTGACCATCAGAAATATGCACCAGTTGCCAAGCAACTGAATTGGGATCAATGACTTCCAAAATATTATGCCAGCTGCAACTTTGAAGTCTCATCATTAGCCTCCTTTTCAAGTACCATCATAAAGTACCATCATTGAAAAAAGTGGTCAGGAAGCAAGGATTATCTTAATTAATTTGTCTACAACAAAGATAAAGTGGCCAGAGCTTTCTCATATTTATCACCCATAATGAGCAAAGTATCAAAAATTCTCTAGGTTTTTGCTTTTGAGCAGGAATAGAAATTTCCTTGCCACTGGAAATAGATGGCACTTGTCTTATTTCAGTATCGTAAGCAGATGGAAATATAGCATCAGCCTGGTTTGCAAAGAGAGATGGTAGTGATGAACTTGATATGGGGAGCGGGGATGATGTGAGGGAGTAGTGTCAAAAGAATTAAGCATTGCAGCTTAATGCAGTAATTGCAGCATTGAGGTCCAAGTCCAGCCTTTTATACTTTCACGCAAGGTTAGTGTATTTATCAAAGGAGTAAAACGTTCAGCCAATTCGGTCCAGTGGTTAAGGTACCAGGCTAGGGATTAGAAGGCCTTGAGTTGTATTTCTGCTTTGGCCATGAAAGCCAATTTGGTGACCTCTCTCTCCCTCTCCCCCCTCTCTCTCTTCCTCTCCTCCCCTTTCTCAGCCCAACCCACCTTACAGGGTTGTTGTTGTGGGGAAAATAGGAGGCGGAAGGAGCATTAAATGTGTTTGCTGCCTTGAGTTATTTGTAAAAATAAATAAATAAGATTGGATATTAATAAATAAATCTTGACTCCCCCTTGCAAGCATTGTTGGCAATGATAAAGTCAAAGATAGAACTGTCATCCAACTGTTCTAACCAAAAAGATAACCGTCTGAGATTAATTGATATTGTGCAAAAGACAACAATAAGAATATTTTCAAATCAAGGTCTCTAAAATATTCAGATTTTTTTAAAAAACAGGTTACATAATTCTTGCAATTGCCACATGGATTCAGAGAACAATTTTGTTATGATCAAGGTCCTCAACTTACAACCATAACTGAGCCCAGAATTACTGTCATTAGTCATGTCAGTTGTTAAGCAGGGCTTCACATAACTGACTCAATTTGATATTTTTGTGGCAACATTAAAGCAATCACCAAGATCATTAATCTAATCTGTGGTTGTTAAGCAAGCCTATTCCCTGCCAAGGACATTATTTTGCTGGAAACCGGAAATAAACATTGGTTTCCTGCAAAAAAAAAATCATAACATTGTAGTCATGTGACCACAGGATGCTGCAAATGGCTGTAAATGCATAAATGCATATCTGCAGAAGCAAGAGTCATATGGTAGCACCTAGCCATCTCTAGAATTTGGTGGCTTGCCAAAGTATTGCATTGCGCCTTGTTTTTATTTCAAACCCAATATACTAGCAAGTCAAAGCAGCACAAATATCAAAAGGATAACATTTAGCTGCTAACAGGGGGAGATGCTAAGTAATTATTTTCCATCTCTTAAATATGTCAGAAGGTAAATTGCTAGCAATTTAGTCAGTACAAGCGACAGGATTTCTTCACACTAAGATGAATAACATGAGAGTTTCACAGATATCAGTGGTAGTCATAGTGTGCCATTATCTGGGATTCTCATTAAAAATATTAAGCAAATAATGAATGGTGTTATGTTCATGAGCACTGATGTACAATTCCTTATTATTCTTTAATGCTCTTATCTGATTTATATTCTACCTCTTCTTTTTAAAAAATCAAGGCAGCTTAAATGAAAATCTTCCTCCATTTTATCCAAAGACTGTATAAACTTCATCAGTTGAGGTTAATTTGGCCCACAAACCTGACTATTTTATGACCCTGTCAAGATGTGGCAGAAATTCCAGGCTCCATTAGGACTATAAGTCGAGGACTGCCTGTATATGAAGTGTTCAAATATCTCAAGGGTTGCCACAAAAGAGAGGGGGACAACCTATTCTCTAAAGCACCTAAAGGCAGGACAAGAAGCAATGGTGGAAAACAAATCAAGGAGAGAACCAACCCAGAAATAAGGAGAAAGTTCCTGACAGAACAATTAATCAGTGGAACAACTTATCTTCAGAAGCTAGGGAGGCTTTTAAAAAGAGACTGAAGTAGTATAGGGTCTCCTACTTAAGCAAGGGGTTGGACTAAGACCTCCAAGGTGCCTTCCAACTTTCTTATTCTGTTATTCTATTATTTGGTCCAGAACAGCTTGAACTGCTTTCAGTGTAGACATTTTTTTTCCAAGGCCTGCCAAACTGTATTGGGAACCACAACATCTGGAAGGAGGTACAACATCATCCAGAGAGAAAGAAATATTATTAATTTCCCTGGAATGTTTTACATATGAATCAACAAGTTTTGTACATCTCTATTATAAGTCTACAGGACACAGGTTGGATTGAGAAAAAAAAAATTCACCCAGTTGATTTCCATGATAAAAGGTTGATTTGAAATTAGGTTTATCTAGTCATGTGGTGGTGCGCAAGAAAATTTTTGTGGTCCGCAGAGAAATGTCACACCCAAAACAGCCCCCCAAAGCAATTAATCCAGGCTGTGTGGGAACACAAGGCTGCGCCACCCACATGGCCCATGGGAACACAAGGCTTGCGTTGCTTGCATTGCAAACAACACAAGGTATTGAGGGGAGGGGGGAAAGGGTGAAGAAGGGAACTTGCCCCACTCACCCCATGCACCTTGCCTGGCCACCAGGCTGCTTCTTTACGCTTCTTCCTCTTCTTTTGGCTGCATGCCA
The DNA here is from genome assembly GCF_049901715.1 of Pseudonaja textilis. Lineage (NCBI taxonomy): Eukaryota > Metazoa > Chordata > Lepidosauria > Squamata > Elapidae > Pseudonaja > Pseudonaja textilis. Next base: position 195,895,656 of record NC_141991.1, on the reverse strand, counting down.
GGAAAGCAGCAAACGTTTCTTTCTCTTCCCCAACTCTTCCAGAAATTAGTCTTTGGGACCCAAGGCATCCTGCTCCAAGAGTCTGTGCCAGCAAAGACTCGTTTCTGGTGGTGTCTGGGGGAAAGAAACACCTTCTTCTTTTATGGCTTTCCTTGCATGAAGCCAAAAGTCTCCCTCTTTCCCCCTGAGAACGGAGCTGGAAATGGTATCCTGTGATCCCAAATAAAGAACGATCGGTCAGTAAGAAAATGGGGTGGGGAATTTTCCTGCAGACTTTTTGGGGGATTTTCCCAGGGTCTCTGTCTGCAGAAACCCTGGGGAAATCCCCAAAAAAGTCAACAGGAAAATCCCCCACCCTGTTTTCCTACTGCCGTTCTTTATTTAGGATCACAGAATACCCTCCCGCTCTCTTTTCCTGAGAATGGAGCTGAAAAGCAGGTTAGGAATGTGGCTGCCTTGGAGTGGATGAGGGCTGTGTGAGGGACCTCTGTTTGTGTGTGTGTGTGTGTGTGTGTGTGTGAAGAGAGAGAGAGAGAGAGAGAGAGAGAGAACATCACCATCAGCCCTCCGAGGTTAAACCGGATCTCTCTCTCTCTTTCTCTCCCATCAACGTCAGCAAGCCACCGTCAGTTAAAATTCATATTAGTGGTCCACGGGATTTAAAATTATGAGTTTGGTGATCCCTGAGGTCCAAAAGGTTGGCGACTCCTGATCTAGTCCTAGTCCAAAAACTTAACCATTAAATTATATAAACATTTGGAATAAAACAGAAGGAACTCTTTCCTCTGAATTGTTTTTCACACGTATACTTCACATGCCTCTTCCAAATATTTACAATAAATATAAAGGAATATTCCTCTGGTTGGTTTATATTGAACATTGGTCTTTTATACTTTTCCTTCATAATTCAGACACTAAATCTCTTTTATAAACTATTTGTACATGGAAATAAAGGCTATTATTATACAATAGAGAATGAAAAATATTTCCATGATCTTCTGTAAATAGTACAATTAATTTAACTCTAAATAAACGTGCCATATTTAATTTGGATTGTATGACCAAATATTGAATGGATTAGTAAATTATAGAATTTTCAAACAATTTTAATTTTTTGCCATGAATGCTGCATCATACTAACTTTACTCTGCTTATTGGAAGAGCTTATATTTCTGTCAAAAGGAAAAAGAATGTTACTACAAAGAGATGAATGTTAAATTATCCGAATCCTCTCCTGCCAAATGAAAATTAATTCAGCAAATAATAATAATCCAGAGGGGGTGTGTGACATAAGTATGAGTCCATACATACCAGATTTGAACACCAATTTAGTTATTCCTCAACTTCCGTCACAGGAAACCAGAAAGAAGAAAGAGAATTAACAATATGCTTAGCTCTAAAACAACACAGTATACTTAAATCTGGGTACTTTATAACAGCTGTTCACATAGGTAAAGTAAGGTAAACTGGCTTTAAATTTTCCATCTCATGCAATTGACCCTTTAGTATCTATATAATTTTATGAATATTTGGAATGTTTTTCTATTGAATAATATAAAATGTGTTTAGGCAAAAATGAATTCAAGAGGATAATTAAGAAATATATATATATATACAATATATATGCATATGTACATATACTATACATACTTTCTATCACATCTGGAAATATTTATGGGTGTATATGGTTTGATTGTTTTCCACCAAGAATAAATAGCGTTGGTTAGAATATTTTTTTAAGCAGTGGTCACCAACCAGTGGGCCGGGGACCACTGGTGGTCTGCGAGAAAAATTTGTTGGTCTGCAGATAAATGTTACACCCAAAACATGGGACTCTGCAAGGCATTCTGCTCCAAGAGGTTGCGCTGATGTGACAAGTCTCACAAAGACTCATTTCTGGTGGAGTTTGGGGGAGAGAAAGGAAGACTTCTGCTGCTTCTGCTGCTTTCCTTGCATGAAGACAAAAGTCTCTCTCTCTGTCTCTCTCTCCCTCCCTCTGAAAATGGAGCTGGAGATGGTATCCTGTGATCCCAAATAAAGAATGATCAAATTTTACTGCAAACTTTTTTTCCCAGGTTCTCTGGTCTGCGGGATTTGAAATTATGAGTTTGGTGGTCCCTGAGGTCCAAAAGGTTGGCGACCCCTGTTTTAAAGACCCCTTTCTTCTCTCACATAAAGGTATTTTCTACATTCAGTCTTAAAAGGCCCCATCATAACTTATGGGCATGCACTGGAGGGCTAGTAGCATCATGCACATCAGGAAATGCAGTAAAGATGATGCTACATGAATTATATTATTTCTTTAGTGACATTTCTGAAATACTATTATTAGGGCTTATACTGGTTGTCTGTGGCAGGTCTCCTTGTCTCAAACACCAATATCTTCTGTATAGCCCTAGGTTTAAGATGTCCCACTCCAATGAATTACCTGGAACAATTTAGATATCTTTTGGACATATATCAAATATATTTCTTTGTTTAGACCTTTCCAAACTTGTTTTGTAGCATGTTTCACTATCTATCTATCTATCTATCTATCTATCTATCTATCTATCTATCTATCTATCTATCTATCTATCTATCTCCTGCCTTTATTATTATTTTTACAAATAAGAAAGTGAACATATCTAACATACCTTCCTCCTTTTTTATTTTCCCAACAACAACTCTGTGGGTTGGCTAAGAGGGACTGGCCCAAGGTCATCTAGCTGACTTTTATGGGTCATCTAGCTGACTTTTATGGGTAAGGTGGAACTAGAATTCATGGTCTCCCACTGCTCCTCTTTTTAAGAATAAAAATATAGATTTAGTTTGGATTATTGTCATAACAATAATTAGCCATTCTCAAAGCCAATCACCTGAAGTAACAACTTATGTTAATGAACTTATGAATTAAGAAACATTACCAAACTTTATCAGACATTATCGGGTTGCTTGCCTCACCTGAATATGTACAATCACTTTCATATCCACTAATTTTATTGATGACCAAAATAAGAAGCACGTGGAACAGCATATGTTCAATTGATCCTCAAATAATAAGTCCTTTGCTTCCTATTCATGACCAAGAAGAAGAATATATAATCTAAATGAAAAAGCCAATCCTCTGAATGATTTTACCTTGAGGGAGTCTTTGCCATATCAGACCTAACAATCCCAATTTCCTGATCTGTTGGAGCAATATACCACTCAAAGTCATCTCAATAACCCTCTCACTTTTCAGGAACATTAAATAAATTGGCTTAAAGTTAGCCAAAGCTTTCTAAAGATTAATTTGAATAGAGTAAGGCAAGGAAGAGGGACTCTCTGTCTTTGACATCCCTAACAGGAGATGAATGAATACACTTGAATACTCTTTTCAAGCATCCTTCTCTTTTAACTCTCTATATATGAATCCTTAGAAAAATTATCCTTGGTGTCTTGGATGGCAATAATGTCTGGATTTAGTTTGAGACTACAGTGCATATGATAACAATGCTGATTTTTAAAGAAAGTAATTTGTCTATTGGGAGGAAGGATTTCATCAAGAGAAATAAGTCAATGGAGATGAATAAACACGCTTTTCAACTTCACAAATCAAATTTGAGAGCTCATTTACTTGAAGGACACTTCTTTTCAAATTTATGCCACATGGATCGTTAATTAGTTACTTTTAGAATTGAACATAGGGATATTGCTTTCCGAGGTAAGGCTTTCAAAATGCCTTCTTCTTTTCTTCCATTCTAAACAAACTTTCACTGAATAAATGTGACAGTGGAGAATAGCATTGTGATGTCACAAGTCTTCACATCAGGGGTGGATTCAAATTTCTTAACAACCAGTTCTGCGGGCATGGCTTAATTTGTGGGTGTCGCTTGCTGGCTGGGCGTGGCTTAGTGGTCATGTGACTGTGTGGGTGTGACCAACTCAATGTCACTCACATCAAGGGGTGCCTCACCTGGCCCCTCCCCTCCCAGTCATTCCTTATCACACCCAGCCTCAACTTTATAGTTCTGTAAAAATGTTGTTCACCATTTTTTGACTTTATTATCTTCGTATTATAGATGTACTTTCATGGATCACTGAAAGGAGGAAATGACTCACATGCAGGAGTGGGATTCAAATTTCTTAACAACTAGTTCTGTGGGTGTGGTCTAATTTCTGGGTGTGGCTTGGTGGTCATGTGACTGAGTGGGCATGTCTTGTATGTAAATATTATAAATATTGATGTAAATATTGATTTTATTTTATAAAAAAGAGCAACTTTTACCCCAAAGCAGGCAAAGCAGGCAGGCAGATTGGATTCACTCACAGAATCACAGATTCACTTTGAGATCTATCTATCTCCCATTAGCTGCCAGAATCTGCACCGAAAAGCTTCAGTCCTAATGAAGGTTCAGCTCTGCTTTTAGATTAGCTAGAAAGCAAAAATCCAATGATTTTCTGCTTTCTAGCTAATCTAAATATCCTGGTCAGAGGAAAAAAAAAAAGGAAAAATAGCAACTTACCAAATCAGGCAAGTTGGATGGCTCGCATGCCAGGTAAGGAGTGAGTGGGCAGGGAGCTAGGGGCGGGGCCAGCCAGTGGAGCAATTTGCCAGTTCTCTGAACTGGGGACAATCATGTGTGTTGCATTTGCAAGAAATCATCCGCTGTGTCACCTGGACAGCTGACAAGTGCTGCGCTCAGGTGCACAGTGTTTGAAAATCCTCTTGTTTCCTGCTTTTTCAAACTCAGTTGTGCTGCACAAAGCAGCTGAGCGGGAAAAGCAGGGAATTAAGGACAGCCTAGAACCTGGGCAGGCAGCTACAGGTTCTATAGAACCGGGCTGAACTGGTAGCATCCCACCCTTGCTCACATGCTTTGCTCAAGAGTGTGATAAGCCACAGGCTTTGAAGGGGCTTCCAGAAAGATGGTGGGGACAATGTATTTTCCAAAGCACCAGAAGGCAAACAAGAAGCAATGGAGGGAAACTGAAAAGAGAGAGAAGCAAACTAAGACTAAGGAGAAACTTCCTGACAGTGAGAACAATTAACCAGTGGAACTGCTTGCCACCAGAATTTCTGGGTGCTCCAAAACTGTAGGTTTTTAAGAAAAGACTAGACAGCCATTTCTCCAAAATGGTATATGGTTCCCACCAAGGTCCCTTCTAAGTATTATTCTGTTATTCTGACACCTTTCCCAGGACCTCTACTCAGAGTTTGGCATCCTTGGTTTTCCTGCCTGAGCAGGGCGTTGGACAAAACATAGTCACCGAACCGGTAGTAACACTGGTTGAATCTGTTCCAGACTAGCAGGCTTGAAAGCCTGCAATTTGGATTGGTCCGCTAGCAGCGGATCGTGATTGGTCGCCTCAGACTGATCCGATTGGCTAGTTAACAGGCTGCTGCGATTGGTCTAACCAAGTGCGGCAAACTCAAATCACCGTCATTGGCTGCCTAGCCGCAGCCAGCCCTATATAAGGGGCTGCTGTGGCTGGGATATTTCGCTCAGATCTGAAGTCACTAATAAAGAGCTCTTGTTGCTATCTGAGTCTTGTATCCATTCTTGGACTCATCCTCCCAGATCTAACAGAATCCCACCCCTGGCTCCCAGGCAGCAGAGGGCGCTGCTTCTCTGCTACACAGGAGCCATTCTGAAGGGAGGGGGCTTATAAGCTTTTCGCTCTTGGGAGAGGCTCCCTTGCTGTCCCAGCTGGAAGGAACAGCGGAGAGGCTCGTGAGTCGTGTTGCCTCTGGGCTCCTTCTCTCACCTGCTCTTGCCATGGAAGCAAGGGAGCCTCTCATAGGAAACAGCTCCCAAGCAGCAGAGAGAAGCAGGAATCAACTGGGCTGCTTCTCTGCTGCATGGGAGCCATGTCGAAGGAGCAGCAGGTGAGTTAAGCAGCTGCCGATCTGGCCAGAACCAACAGGAGCCTCTCCACATGTTCCCCAGTGGAAGACAACCGGTGGTGGTGGAGAAAAGGTGACTGGCAGTGGTGGCAAAATGCAAGGGGTGGAGGGGGGAGGAAGGGGGCAAAACAAAAGGCAAGTCATGGGAGAAAGGCAACCGGGCCTTGCACTCACCCAGGAAGATCATTACATCTGGTGGTGCCACAGCAGAAGGCAGGCAGCAATGGCTGGCCTGGCGGATGGGCAAAAGCAGGCTGCAGTCTGTCGCACGTGGGCACGATGTTGCACATGCATGATTGGGACTGACTGGGAAGGGAGTGGAAAAGCAGGCAGGGAGGGGCGGGGCCAGCCAGAGGCCCAATTTTACCGGTTCTCCAAACTACGGAGAATCATAATAACCGTTTCTACAGAACTGGTCCGAACTGGTAGAATCCATCCGGGCTTCACATTTATCCCAGTTGATTGTTCATGAGCTTTTATATCAAGGTGAGTGCCAGGACCAAATTGTTATGTTGTTGTTCTTGTTGTTGTTTTTTAAAAAGTGCACCCTGAGGTGTTTAGATGTAGCGGTTTGACACTACAGCAGAGACAGCTTGAGAATCATGTGTAGGCTATGGGATATACAGTATTTGTGTGGCCTCTCCCATCATTGGGATGCAGCTTTTTGGTGGAAAACAAACCCAATGCAACCCATAGCCATTAAAAGACTGCCTAGCTAGAACTCATATGATATATATGAGAGTGATTCACTAACATAAGTCAGTATCAAGTCTTAGTGACCATATTGTTAGATTTTCTCCAGGAAAATCTGCCCTCCACCTGGTTATTCAAATTTTCCAATGGTGTACCCACTGTTACTGTAAATGAGTTCATCCACCTGGTTGCCTTCCTTTTCCCCACCTTTTCCCCACTTTCCCAGAAATGCAGGGATTATCAGAGAGGTAAGTTTTAGCACAAAGGGTTGAAAATATTATACTATGGCATGTCAGTCCTCAATGTTAATTGGTTCTGGGAGGCATGATGAGTACCAAAAGTGATGAGCACCAAAGACATTTTTCCCATAAGGAATAATATAGTGAGTCACAAGATAGCCAAAACTGAGAAATTCTAGCTTGTGCATTGAGTACCAAACAAAGAATGAATACCAAGAGAAAATGTTCGTGTCAAAATGCATTGAGTACCAAATTCGAAGAGTTTCAAAGCAGCTGTGTACCAAGGTACCACTGTAATTTGAGCTTGATAATTTGTACCTTGAGTCAGAGCACTGGAAGAACTCGATATATTTTGCATTTTTACACACTTTGATCTAGATTCATTGAACTGCATTTTTTTTCCCCCACTAAAGTAGCTAAAATGTATAGGCTGTCTCCAAAATGTCCTCTAGATAATTACATGTTCATGATTGGCCATCTTTTGGGAACTGTTCATGAGTGTTCTGTATTCTTAGAGAGCATTAAATGCAGTCTGCTATCATTAGGCCTAAATCAGAAGATCTTTACTAATAATATGGAAGCAGTGCTATGTAGCAGGCAGGAAGGAATTCAGCATTATTATTTTATCACTGCTTCTTCAATTAAGGATTACAATGTTGCTGTTTAACCATTTAAATAACCAGAGCCAATTTAGAAGAAATATTCCGCTAAACAGAAAATCAGCCTCCAACAGAACATGAACATAGCTTTCTGGCCATGAAAAATGCATAAACTATTGGAGCATATTGCAGTTGGTTCAAAGAAATAAATTGCATTACTTGATGAAGAACACTTTCACAGAAATTTAGCAATCTTTTGGTAGTTCATAGTTTGCATGATTTTTTATACAGAATCTGAAAATGTGCTCTTTAAGGGCTCTCCTGCCTCTTTAATGAACCTGTTTTATGACTGAGGACATTTTTTGAGGCTCTGCTTTGCATTTCACCCAATGTAAGTATAACTGGTAGAAATGTAGCACACATGTTTTTCAGTGGCAAAGCCCTAAATTTATAACTTCTTTCTAAAGGTTAGATTCTTTCTTTAATGCCTTTTAGAAAGCTGAGTTTTGTTGTCTGGCCAGATTGTCAAAGTGTTTAAATTTTACTTGGTAGTGGCAGACCTTTCCAATTTCCAGATTTTTGGACAAATCCCAGAATAAATCCAGTGTATGTGGAAGCTCTAGATGAGGTAGAAGCTGATTTATTATTCGGCTTATCTGTTTTACTTTTAGTTTGAATGGTATCTTTATGATACTGATAATATTTTAGTGCAAACCTCCGTTGGGCCCATTGTCAATTAAAATGTGATACAGGAATGCATGAAGAAATGAAGAATGAAATTGAAGCCCTGGTCACTGATATCATTACAACGCATTCCTAGAGGGCTGGGCATGCTTCAGAAAAGATTCAGAGAAAAGTGCTCCAATCTCATGCAAGAATGAGAAGAGCATCTTTCTGTTATTCATTAAAGTAGCTCATTGTTTTTCATGGTTCTTGTAAACCTTAGAGAGAGAGGAAGGAAGGAAGGGTGGAAGGGAGGGAGGGAGGGAGGGAGGGAGGGACAGAAGGATATGTATGTATGTATGTATGTATGTATGTATGTATGTATGTATGGCATTCAGCTTTGTTCGGGTATTTTCCCATGTCATTATAGTTGTGCTTTTAAAGTTGTAGCAACGTTTTGGCAGAATCTCATCTGCCATTCTCAGGCTTCTGTATTGTGTTCATCTGTGAGTCAGACTTTCACAGCCATTTCTGTTTTAAATTTGGTGCTAGCCTACTGCTGTGCCAGAATGGTTTTTTTCTTCATCCTGATTGGTTGGGAGTCTTCGTCTGTGCTTATTGGTCTTGGAGTTTGCTGTGTTCTGCTTGATTGGTCTTTCTAATATCTTCTGTCTGTTTTGTAGCTTTTTTTTGTCTTGATTGGCTGGCAACATTGTGTTTCCTGTATTGGAGGCTTTTAGTGTGGCTTGGCTTCGAGTAAATGGACGGCTATCATTTAATAGGAAGCTTGGTTTCATCTGGGTTCCTGGTTGGGGTGTGTTTTTCACACACACACACACACACACACACACACACACACACACATACAGTCAGGGGTGGGATTCTACTGGTTCGGACTAGTTCTATAGAACCAGTTGTTACGATTCTGCACAGTTCGGAGAACTGGCAAATTGCACCACTGGCCTGAGAGCAGAGCTGAACCTTCATTAGGACTGAAGCTTTCAGTGCAGACTCAGGCAGAAGATTGCAGAAAGGTAGATCTGTGAGAAAGGTAGATTATGTTTTGACTCTGATTCTGCAAGCAACTCAATCTGCCTGCCTGCTTTGCCTCATTTTGGGTAAAAGTTGTTCTTTTTTTAAATAAAAAATTCAACATTTACATAAATATTTACAATTTACATATGAGCCATGACCACCCAGTCACATGACCACCAAGCAACACCCACAAATTAGGGCATGCCCACAGAACTGCTTGTTAAGAAATTTGAATCCCACCCCTGCTTACAGTGTATATATACTGTACATATGGAGAAGACTCGTTGGACTCTGTAGACCAGGAGTGCCCAATTTGGCAACTTTAAGAGCAGAGGACTTCAACTCCCAGAATTCTTCAGTATGGTTGGCTGGGGAATTCTAGGAGTTGATGGCAACAAGTCTTAAAAAGTTGCCAAGGTTGGACACCCCTGCTATAGATCCTACTCTCAAATAAAAGAGTATAGAATTATGTTTTAATTACCATAATTGTTTACCATCATTTTTATGTAAAATAATTTTATTTAAGACAATTCAATTGTTGAATTTATATTCAGCAGAGCAGATGTCTTGCTTGTATGCATGTGTATTTCTCTCAGCTATTGATAATTTCATCTCCCTTGCCTTTAATCTGCTTTTATTCATTTCTTAAAAGCAAAGGGCATGGACAACTGTAAAAGAAACCCTTTGTCATGTAAACTGAAAGGTTCAGAACTGTTAATAGGCAATAACCAAATCTTAGATGCATTTTTGGTAATAAGTTTTATCATATTTTATATCTGGGGTTTGCATCTAATTTATACACTGAAATAAATCATACATGTGTTTCTGTCCCTTTTTTTCTAATAGCAGTTTAATACTTTAAAATATCTCCTTTCACATACTCAAATCATTTATCTGTTTTGATTACAGAGGTTTGGATTGCGTAAACATGTGTAGATCAGAAGATAAGTACCTTTTTAAAAATTGACCTGACACTACCTAGCCCAAAGTTGAGCACCTTTAATTTCTACCTATTTCTATTCGAGAAATATGCTTAAATTCAGTTTAAAATCAGCAGAAGCTCGCTGAACAAAACATTGGGTGAGCTGAACCCCAAGTATTATGTTAAGAGCTAAATTTGGCTAAAATGTGCTTTTATGGATCATTTTGAAATAAGTATCATTCTGTCTGCCAAAAAAAAAAAAAAAAACAACCACCACCCAGAAACATAAAAATTAAACCAGATGTCATTGAAGCAATGTAAAACTTAAATTCAAGTTTGAAAATAGCATATTTGATCATCTGTCTGGAAAGAATAAGCAAGACAAGGAGGAAAGAGAAAAAATAACAAGAGTTTTGTGTCAATTTTCACAAGCTAAAACCTATCATCCTTTGCCAGGGATGTTTTTAGCCTGCAGACTTTTCAGTTCTAGGAAGCTGAAAAAGGGATTTATCTGGCTGCATTCTCTTGCTTGTCCAAGAAAATCCTATGCAAAGCCAGGCAAACTTCTCATTTCAATGCATCTCCCTTCCATCTTCCATGGCTTGCTTCTTGGATGTGTACTTAGCCAACATTTGCTCCACAGGAAAAGAAAAGGACAAAACATCCCAAACTAGTCTCATTCACATTGTACCTTTCTCTGTTGAAATTTATAATTGAACCATTATGACAGGGGTGTCCAATCTTGGCAACTTGAAAGACTTGTGGACTTCAACTTCCAAAATTCTCCAGGCAGCATGGCTGGCTGGGAAATTCTGGAAGTTGAAGTCCATGAGTTTTAAAGTTGCCAAGATTGGACACCTCTGCATTATGGAACACAGATATGAGGAAATGGAGTTGGGAGTCTCTCCTTAGACCTGGAGGTTGGCTCGGTGATTCTCTTAAACCTAGACTAGAAAGCAAAAAAAAAAAAACCTTCAGTGTGAATGTGGTAGTTGACAATCTATAAGTGTTAGGCATTCATCCTAGAATGATGGATTCAGGGGTGGGCTTCAAAATTTTTAGCAAAGGCTTCTCTGCCCGGTTGCTGGGTGGGTGTTGCCTAGTTGGCCTACTGTACCATGGCAGAGGGGAGCGTTTTTGCCCTCTCCTGGTTCTGTAAGCTTACGTCAAGCCTCTGGGAGGTCGAAAACAGCCTCCCCGGGTTCTGGAGGCTCACTGGAAGCTGGAAACAAGCCCATTTCTGGCCTTCTCGAACTTCCAGGAGGCCTGTTTTTCACCTTCCCTGAGCCTCCAGGTGTACCCTGCACTTACCTGCATCCAAAATGGGGCAGGTGAGGACTCCTGGCAGGGGTGGGGTGGGGTGGGCATGGCCAGCCAGGAGTGAGATTTGGGGGTTCTCCAAACTACCCAGAATCTTAGCTAGGGGCTCTCCCGAACTCCTGCGAACCCCCACCAGCCCACTCCTGGATGGATTCAACCAAGTGAGAACTTTCAGCAGCTACTTCCCAAGGACCTACCAAAACCTAATTACATCATTCAGCATAGAAACTGAGATGAAGGCATGCCTCCAGAGTTACACATTAACCACCAACCTCAATTGTTGCTAATGGGAATAATGCACCCTGCTTTGAAAGCCCAGCCCTTTAGACTGTGCTATGGTAAGCATGCGGAACCGTGACTTCCATCTGGGAGAGGAAGAGACGAGAAAGAAAAAGAGCAAATGCACAATTAAAATGCCATGTCTTCTGGATCAATAAGAATTGATTTTAAAATAAACACCAGCTTAATCTATTAAGGTTGGGCCAAATAACCCTTTTGTTAAAAAGGACTGAGAAAATGACGCCAATCCATTTTGGTTTCATGTCACCCAGAAAGGTTCAGCAGGAGGAGGAGGAAGAGACGCCACAGCCCTCACAGCGAAAAAGTGCAAAATGTTCAGTAATTATTTCTCTTCCTTTTTCAAATAGTATCACTTGCCAAAAAATCTCTAATTGTTTATTGAATTATTTGTGAATAATCTCTCTTAACATAAGTCCATTAATTAATTTTAATGAATCAGATGAATGTCTCAAGCTTTCCCCAATTATGTCTGCTCTAATCAAGAAAGTTTTGAGGCATATCAGTTGGGGTTGTCACCAACTGAGCAAATATCTGTCTTCCTAATTTCAATGGGACAAAATTCCAAGGTTTTTTCTTTCCCCACATCTTGCCTGAGGAGTTCTAAGCTGAAGATATAGATAGAGATAGAGATAGAGATCGATAAAATATATAAGCCTACCTCTTCAAAAGTATCATATAAGAAAATCTGTCAAGTAGAGAAACCCAACTAGAATTAGAGATCTTCTAATTCCACTTCAAGAAAGAGATGTCTAATTTCACATATCATGCTAAGTGTTTTGCTAAGAAAATGTTGTTTGCTTGTAAATGCATCCATTCATTAGCCATAAAGGCCCCAACATGATGCTCATTGTGAGATCACAATGCAAGGTCTCAGACAACTTTGCTCAGCCCAACTCAGCTCACAGAGGTTGTTGTGGAGAAAATAGGAAGAGGAAGGAGCATTGTATATTCACCACCTTGAGTTGTACATGAAAAACAAAAGGTAGGATAAAAATCTAAAGAACAAAAAAAAATAGCTCAGTCCTTTTATACCTGCAATGCAATGTCACACACAGCTGCATAAAAGCATTATAGCACATACTTTTCTTTTTGAGACCTGCTTGTTATGTTTTAGTGCAGGGTTTTGCAGCAGGCAAACATAGCACATGGCTTAGTGAAATTTAATAAACCATAACTTGGTGTGCTATTTGAGCCACTTTTTCAAGGTCTGCCATTCATACCATCTCCTAGAACAAGGTATCAAATCAGATATTTATTTTATTTTTATTTATTTATTTGATTTGTCAACCGCTTACAAGATAATAAGTATAAGTATAAACATGAATAAGAATACAGGAAATAGGTACGAGTAAATGGGGACAATAGGACAGGGATGGTAGGCATGATGGTGCACTTATGCATATCCCTTACAGACCTCTTAGGAATGGGGTGAGGTCAATAGTGGATAGTTTGAGATTAAAGAAGTGGGGGTTAGAGGATGTAACAACAGAGTCAGGTAGTGCATTCCAGGCATTGACCACTCTGTAGCTGAAGTTGTTCTTTCTGTAATCGAATTTGAGATGGTTTATATTGAGTTTGTATCTGTTGTGTGCTCTTGTATTGTTATGGTTGAAGCTGAAGTTGTCATTGACTGGTAGGACATTGTAGCAGATAATTTTGTGTGCTACGCTTAAGTCTAACCATAAGCGGCGTAGTTTAAGGTTGTCCAAGCCCAAAATCTCAAGCCTGGTGATATAGGGTATTCTGTTGTGAGCAGAGGAGTGTAGTACTCTTCTAGTGAAATACTTCTGGACTCACTCAATTGTATTAATGTCCGATATATAGTGCAGATTCCAGACTGATGAGCTGTATTCAAGTATTGGTCTAGCAAAAGTTTTGTATGCTCTAGTTAGCAATTTGATGTTTCCGGAGGAGAAGCTTCGTAAGATTAGATTTACAACTCCAAATGCCTTTATGGCAATGCTGTTACAGTGAGCTCTGGTGCTTAGGTCATTTGATATGAGACCTCCAAGGTCCTTGACAGAGTGAGGGTCATCAACGAGGTCATATCCACCTAGTTTATATTTGGTGTACTGATTTTTTTTACCAATGTGTAGAACAGAGCATTTGTTGGTCAAGATTTGGAGTTGCCAATTGTTTCAGACACATAATCAAGGTTGTTTTGAAGGACAGTAGCATTGTCGGTGGTTTTGAATAGTTTTATGTCATCCACAAAGAGGACACAGTTGCTTATAAGGTGATCGCAAAGGTCATTTATATAGAGTATAACGAGTGTGGGTCCTAGAATGCTGTCTTGGGGGACACCGCTGTTAACTGGAGCAGGGTTTGATATAGCGCTCCCTATTTTTATTATTTGTTGCCTGTTTGACAGGAATGCAGTAATCCACTTATGGAGGGATCCGGAAATGCCATAAGAGTTTAGTTTTAACAGTAGTTTGTGGTGGTACCACTGAATCAAAGGCTTTGCAGAAGTCTATGTAAATTGTGTCTGTAGCTTTACCCTATTCAAGTAGAGTAGTCCATATGTTTTTGCAGTATAGGAGTTGAAGATTGCAGGACAATTTTTTCATTAAACCAAATTGTTTTTTGGAGAGTAGGTTGTTTGACTCTAAGTGGAGAGTGATAAATTTGTTAATGGTTGATTCCATGACTTTGCACGTGACACAACACAGTGAGATTGGTGTGTAGTTTTCAACCAGGCTGGGGTCACCTTTTTTGAAGATAGAGATGACCGTAGCTAAGTACCATAGGTTTAGTAAAGAGCTGGTTCTGAATGATATCTCATATATAATGCTTAGGGATTCCGCTATGGCAGAGGAGAGCTTTTTTAAGAAGCATGCACATAATCCATCGGGGCCAATAGATAGAGATGGTTTTAGATTACGTAGTGCCTTTTCTATGTTATCTTCTGTAAAGTCAATATGTAGTAGGTCATTACAGTTAGTTGTGGTATGACTAGGAAATGTCGGGCATGAACCATTGCTGTTTACAAAGACTGAACTGAAGAATGTGTTGAAGAGATTGGCCTTAACGGCTTCATCATTACAGCCATTTGGTCCTTTTAGGGGTGGGATGGTTCTTGAGTCTTTAAGTTTGGTGTTTACAAATATATATTATATATTTATATATAATATATATTTTATATATATTATATATAATGATATATAATATATAATGAGATATATTATGAGGAAGAACACAAAAGTCAATCATTGAGACTAATTAGCTCAGGGGTGTCAAACTCATGTCATCACAGTGGCATCACATGACATATTGGGACGTTTTCCCCCTTCACTAAACCAGGCATGGGCATGGCCAGTGCATGACACATCTGGCCCATAGGCCAGAAGTTTGACAGCCCTGAATTAGCTAAAATTCAATGGGTTGGGTCAAAAAAAGTCAAGATGACCGAAGCCCTGCCACTATGTACATATCTGTGTTGTCAATGCATGTTATAAGGGCAAGACAACAATTGTATGGTCACAATTGTCACCTTGACTTTTTTGAATTGATCTTCTGTGGACATCCCTCCTTTTGTAGCATCCAACATTTCAGAACTGAACTAAAATATATCCTAAAATAGGAGTATGTAGATCCAAGTAATACTCTGATTCCAAGCTCTGGTAGCTCCATCTCATTCTGAAGGCTCTTGTGCTCCTAAGGCTAAACATGCAACGTGTTTCTAGTGCATACTTTATGCTTAGAATTAGCAACCACAGGGCAATGAAAGTAGAACATGGTATAATCAAAATTGTGCAATTATTGTTATTTTATCAATG
The DNA here is from genome assembly GCF_049901715.1 of Pseudonaja textilis. NCBI lineage: Eukaryota > Metazoa > Chordata > Lepidosauria > Squamata > Elapidae > Pseudonaja > Pseudonaja textilis. The sequence goes on along the minus strand of NC_141991.1, from coordinate 195,880,237 downwards.
AGGAATCATTTTCTTTTCACAGAGTAAAAAAATAGCATCTGCAGCTAGGTAATAATTTTATACTGTGGATGATGGGCTATTAAACTTCTTGAACCAACATGACTGTCCTTTTTTTGTTCCATTAAAAGTGGTAATTGATTACTCTGTGTGATATGATCCCAAGAGACATCTGATTCTTGCTTTTCTTTGATAGGATTACCTTAAATTCAGAATCAGGAGATTGAGGAACCTGACTCACCTTATAAAGGGTAAATCAATTTGAATAAAGAATGTTTCATGCTTGAAATATTTCTAACTCAAAATGGTCTGTCCTAAGTTTGAAACAGGTCAGTCTAACCAGAGGTGGTATTCAGCAGGTTCTGACCAGTTCTGAAGAACTGGTAACGGAAATGAGTAGTTCAGAGAACCGGCAAATGCCACCTCTGACTGGAAATTTTATAGTATCCCTCTCCTGCCACTCCCACCAAGCCATGCCTACAGAACCAGTAGTAAAAATATTTGAACCCCACCATTGGGTCTAACCTTTCGGAATGTAGATTGAGTTCAGAACATCTTATTGTTCATTGAAGAAGTCCTCTCAATGAACTTAAGTTTGGCTAGGCGTTCATGCTAAATAGAAAACTAATGATATTTGGATTCTGTTTTAATTTTTCAAATGTGTATTATTCAGCCAGTAACCCATGATGGCTCTTTAAGTCTTTCATTTCAAACCTGCATGATCAAAGAGCTCTTACAAAAACCACAATGAATGTAATGTATATTGAGAAGGATATGGATTTCTGATGGAGATAGAACAGTGAATAAACAAGCAGAGAAATAATGTGTAGTGAAAAGGATAACTAGGCATGATGAGGTACTGCTTTTCAAACACTTAATGGGTTGTTCATTTATTTCTGCTAATCACAGACAGACCTTGTACTCATCAAGTTTCTACTTTAAAATCAAGTTGTTTTTAAAACTTCTTAGAGAGTAAAAACGCAGCTGTATTCATATTAAAATTTATTTGTATAGATTTCCATTGGAAAGCATGCGGAATTGCTAGACATGCCAAGGGTGTATGTAGGGTTCAAGTGTAGAAATAAATTGAGCCAATTTAGTTAGTGGTAAAGCAACAGACTAGACCAGGGGTGTCAAACTTGATTTCATTGAGGGCCGCATCAGAGTTGTATTTGACCTCAGGGTCCAGGGTGGGCATGGCCAGCTTGACGTCACTCATGTCGGGAGCGCATGTACTGGCCCGAATGCTCTGCCAGCAAAAACAGGCTCCCAAGTGCCATTTTCAGCTTGGATAGTCTCCTGAAACCCTCTGCCAGCAAAATCAGAGCTCAGGAGGACTATGTTTGGCCCTCACAAGCTCCATTTTCGACCAGGACAGCCTCCCGCAACCCCCTGCCAGTGAAAACAGAGCTCAGGAGTGCCACGTGTGGCCCTCTCAAGCTGTTTTCACTGGCGGAGGCACTACAGGCCAGTCCTTCACTGTTTCCAGGGTGGCCCCATAGGCCAGATCTAAGCACTACACTGGCCTTGAGTTTGACACCCCCGGACTAGAAACTGGAGTCCAGTTTCTGAAGGACCCTGAGTTCTAATCCTGCCTTAGGCATGAAGCCTGTAAGGTGATCTTGGATCTGTCTTCTTCTCCCACTCCTAGGAAGGAGCCAATAGCAAACCTCTTCTGAAATCTTGCCAAGAGAAATGCAGAGATTTGTCCAGGTATTTCCCAGATATCAATTCTGGCTTGAAAGCAAACTATATAAAAAAAATAAAAGGATAAATGTATGAGATTAGATCTCACCTAAGAAATTATTTAACCTGTAAACATCATTACCATATTTTCTTTACCGCTGAATGAAAACATTGCTGCCAGCTCATTTTATATTAGGTATCAAATTTGGTATCAAATTTGGGTTGCAAAAACTTAGATGACCACTGGATGGCAGCAAAAGTGACGTAGAATACTCTAATTTTATGCTGCCATCTATTGTCCATAGATGTCCATATGATTGTCCATATGTTTGCATTCTAGCCCAGATGAACATTTGGAGTCTAACTCCTTAATCCTCAGAATTCTTAAATATTGCTAGTTAAAAACAAAGAGCAGAGTTTCATGCCATTTTGAAATCCACAAAAATAAGTCTTTTCAAAGGAAATCCCCAAATTCATACCCCATTAGTATCTTCCTTACCTGACTGATTTGGCCCACCAACTCTGCAGTCTTCAGTCCCATCAGAAGTGTTAAATGTGACCTGTGGCCATCAAAAACTTCTCCACTTAGGTCCTAATGTTTTTTATTTATTTGTTTGTTTGTTTGTTTGTTTGTTTATTTATCTATTTATCTATTTATTTTATTTGTCAATTGCTTACAAGATAATAGGTATAAGTAAAAACATAGTTATGAATACATGGATCCATATAAGAAAAATAAAAAAAAATATTAAAAAAACCAATAGGACAGGGACGGTAGGCATGTTGGTGAGCTTATTCACGACCCCTACAGACCTCTTTGGAAAGGGGTGAGGTCAATAGTAGACAGTCTAAGGTTAAAGTTTTTGGGGTTTGGGGAAGAAACCACAGAGTCAGGTAGAGTATCCCAGACATTGACCACTCTGTTGCTGGAGCCGTATTTCCTGCAATCAAGTTTGGTGCGATTAACCTTGAGTTTGTATCTATTGTTGGTTCCTGTGTTGTTATGGTTGAAGCTGAAGTATTCATTGACAGGTAGGACATTGCAATGTATGATTTTATATACTATACTTAGATTGGACCGAAAGCGGTGTAGTTCTAGGTTTTCTAGATCTAGAATTTCGAGTCTGGTGGCATAAGGTATTCTGCAGTGAGTAGAGGAGTGGAGAACTCTTCTTGTGAAATATTTCCGGACTTTCTCAACTGTGTTAATATCAAATACGTAATGTGGATTCCAGACTGATGAGCTGTATTCGAGTATTGGTCTAGCAAATGTTTTGTATGCTCTAGTTATTAGTGTAATATTACCAGAGAAAAAGCTATGTAAGATTAGGTTAACAACTCTTAACGCCTTTTTGGCTATGTAGTTACAGTGGGCTCTAGAACTTAGGACATTTGAGGTGAGTACTCCAAGATCCTTGACAGAGTTTGGATCATCAACAAAGTCTTGACTATTCAGCCTGTATTTTATTTTCTGATTTTTTTTGCCAATATGTAGGACAGAGCATTTATTTGTTGAGATTTGAAGTTGCCATTTGTTTGACCATTCTGATACATAGTCGAGGTCTTTTTGAAAGGTAGCAGTATTGTTCATGCTTTTCACCTCAGTATGTTTTAGTCCTTCAATGTAGGCCAGACCAGAAACAGATTCTGCAGGGAAAATAGGAGGGCTAAACTTTATTGAGATACATTGACACAATTTTGTTCGTTTTTTCATTCCTTTCCTTTTATATTTCAAGTAGTTGGGATTGGGCAGCCTAAGTCTCTTTCTAATAATTTCTGTTTTCCTAAGACATAAAGCATGCTTCTTCTTCACCTTTTGTTTTTCAGATATTTTCTCCAAAGTCATTTCCATGACTCCTTACAGTGTGGGAAACCACATTATTAGAGGTTTCCACAGATGGAAAGTAAAGATGGCAGTTGTGACTATCTGATTAAATATCTGCCTCTTTTTTTAAAAAATCCAAGCGCAACACACATTAAAAAGTAAAGGTTTCCCCTGTCCAGTTGTGTCCAACTCTAAGGGTGGTGCTCATCTCCATTTCTTAACAGAGAGAGCCAGCATTGTCTGAAGACACTTCCACGGCCACGTGGCTAGCATGACTATATGTCGATATGCACAGAACACTGTTACCTTCCCATCAAAGTGGCACCTATTTATCTACTTTTATTTGTATGCTTTCAAATTGCTAGGTGGATAGGAGCTAAGTCAAGTAACAAGAACTCACCCAATAGTGCAGCGCTTGGGTCACAAACCCAAGCTGTTGACTTACCAGCTTACACATTCAGTGTCTTTAACCACTGAGCCACCATTCACACACCCCCCACATCACACATAAGGAAAGAGAATTTCCATCACATGTTGTGACCATCATCCTGCCCTTTTTTGACCACTCCTACACATGACAAAATCACAGCAGTGTGATCAATACACACTGAATACCACAAAAAAGCAGTTACAATGGGTTCCAGGGGTACAGAGATGCCCTAGTTTTTGTAGGATGCATAGACATTCAAGGAAGCTGATGATTAAGATAGCTGCGGAGGCTGAATCACATTCAAGAATTGATATATTTAATAGAAAGAGTTGATCCACTCTGAGATTTATTTACTTTACCACAGGGACTTTTTATTTGAAATGTGGCTAGCTCTGATCCTCAGCCTTGAAATAATGACAACATGCTTACATAAGCATGATTAAAAATTATGCAAAGCATAGAATGATCCAAAGAATTGATTCCCGTGGATAGGTTTACATTCAGCAATTTACTCTACAACATCATTCAGCGCATTATGAGCCAGGATGTAACTTGTCGGCAACTGTGTAGAATCTGTTTCATAAAGCTGTGTACTAAATACAAAAAAAATCACACACTACTCACCAAATGGCGGTGAAGATTTAAAAATAAATACCCATTATTTATTTCATTTTGACACTTTTTCCAGTGGATCTATGGAATGCTACTTATTCAGGAAAACCATAGGAATAGCAGCTTTAAAGAGGCATGACTGGTCAAATACATAATATTTATACATTCTTGCTATGAATAAACCTGTGTAGCTATGCACAAGTCATACTATTTTGTAGTGGCTCCTTTGTAATAAATTGAGCTTCCTTTCATATCTATTATGTAACACTATGAAGCCAATGAAAGAATGTTTGTTCCTGCAAACACCTTATCCTCAAGTAGTTATCCAACAAAGCTTTTATACATTTTGGAAATTTTCAGCAGTTATTCCAATAAATGTGACCCTGAACCCAGAGATGCTTACTGATTATGAACACTGTTTTGCATTAATATTTTTAAGGAGGCCCACCGTGGTAGGTACAAGTGACATTTCTTTTTATGGAAATAATCTAGATGATTCATTTATACAAAATGAAAGAGATGCTGTAACAGAAATGATGGTCAGAAGCAGAGGTGGTATTCAGCAGGTTTGGTAGCAGAAATTTTGAGCAGTTCAAAGAACCATCAAATACCACTTCTGACTGGCCCCACCCACATCTATTCTCTGCCTCCCAAGTCCCAGCTGATCATCTGGGTCTTCTTTTGTTGCCCTGTACAGGAGAACGGAGCTGGAAAGCAGGTTAATGAGGTGGAGACGAAATGGGATTTTGCAGTATCCTTCCCCTGGAGTGGGGTGGGAATGGAGATTTTACAGTATCCTACCCCTGCAACGCCCACCAAGCCACACTCACTAAGGCATGCCATGCCCACCAAGCCATGCCACACCCATAGAACTGGTAGCAAAAAAAATTGAATCCCACCACTGGTCAGAAGATTACAGGAAAAAGTGTTCATTCTCCCTCACTATCAGCCTGTGCTTTGGGAAGTTAGTAGCAGAGAAGACTTTAACAGTTGTAATCATGTTCATTCATGAGACATTGATACAGGGGCTTCTGCAGAGGGAAAGTAACATAATGTTTTGAATTTCCCCCCCCCCCACTTTCAACACCCCAAAATGAAGAACTGTTTCGCATTTCTGTCTTTTATAATTAATGCAATTAATTAATCTAAGTAGTGTTTGAGGGTAAATTCAAACTCTGCCTTTCTTTTAGATAATTCATAGTGTAGTGTTTCATTTTTCCCCAGAACAACAACTATAATAAATAATTTGTTAAATTAATATGCTGCCTAATTATCAGTGAACTCTAAAAACAAAGAAACAACATACGAACAGACAAAAAAAAAACCCCACAACAACACAAAGAAACAATACTGTGAAGAAGATTGGGGTAATTAGAGAGATGGTCCTGAAACCAGGTATCTCCGGTAGTGCCTTAATCACTAGACCACACTGGAATTTAAAATGTATTTTCTTTTAAAAATCTGTTTTTAAAATCTCAGTGAACAAATTGATGATTTAATCATGCTTGGCATAGGGAACAGGATACCAGCAACACTTAGCAGTTAATAACGCTTCATCTGTGGACTACTGAGATTTCTTCTTTTATTTTAGACATAAGCCAGGAATTAATTTGGCTTGTTTGTTTCCACAGTAAATAGGCAAACATATGTATTTAAAAATAATGAACATATGTGTTCAGAATGAAATGGGAGTGGGAGGATAAAGCAAGAGTATATAAAATGGCAATTACAGCGAGAGATTTACCTCATTATGTTTGCCAACCTTCAAACCCTGGGAGAGATTCCCATTCCTACACCCCCTGGATATATTCCAAACTAGTCTATTTCAGGACAAATGCACCAGAGGAAAGTGTGATGTTTATAAACTAGGAGCAAGGGAGTGGGGATGCTACACTAATATGATAACGGGCTGCAACCAATAGCACAATACCCGTGTATTGGCAATAAGCAAGATCAGTGGCAGCTTCTCTGCTACCACCACCCTGCTTCACGAAGCATATCTGACTACACACAGAGGGGTTGTAAGCCAGCAGCCGTGCTTGGTTGTGAGAATATTATGTCTAAACCTGACAAGCAATTTTCTTTCTATCTTTCTTTTTTGTTTCACTCCTCCTACTTCTGTTGTCAGCTACATTCTCATTTCTAATGAAGATAATGAAGAATAAAGAGGGGAAAATTCAATGGAGCTGGGGAAAGAAGGCAGGGAGGGAGGGGAGGGAGGGAAGGGAAGGGAGAAAGGCATTTAGTTCTAAATCTTTTAGAACACGGGTGTCAAACTCACGACATCACGTTGCTGTCACATGTTGTTTTGTGATGTTTTCCCCCTTTGCGGAGCTGGAGTGGGCTTGGCCTGTGCATGTTGCATCCAGCCTGCAGGCCACCAGTTTGACACCCCTGTTTTAGAACATATTAATGCCAGCACCACCATCACAAATGGTCATGATAGTGGGGGTGGTGACAATGAAAAGGTCTCCCAGTAAGTGTCCTGCCACTGGTTGTGAATGCAGGCTTCATTAGCCATGCCTGAAGTGTTGAAACAGAGCCTTATAGAGTTGTGGTTGTGTGCTGGTTATTGCTCTGCAGTGTAGTATGTATTAACAGCACGGGCCACCAACTACCTACTGGAAGCTCCAGGCTGGGAAGACTTCAGGACACTTGGAACTCTTCTGCCATTCCTCCTCTGATGCTTCATGTGTTAAGAGAAGCTTGTGGGCACAGAGAAGCCCAGCCAAGAATCTGCCTAGGGTGGGCAACGAAAGTGCTCTGCTTCACTGCTGAATGCCAGAGTGGAGCACTATAATTTTATTCCAATTATACTCTTAGTGCCATGATGTCACGGCATAAATTTGTACTTGTGCATGCAGCTCATGCTGGTGTGATGACAGCTCTTAAAATATTGAGTGATTGTGGGCCCGTCAGCATAAAATTATTCTAACATGGTGCCTTTATTACTGCTTCAATAAATGCCATTCGTTTTGTGTTCCAAGGTGGCATTTGCAAATGAGCTAATTCTTCCACAGTAAAATAATTATGTTGCACTTCTTTTACAGGAACGAAGAAGGGAAGTGAGGAGGGGAATGCAATTACCTAAAAGAGGCTATTTTGCCATCAAACTACCTTTGCTATAGTTAGGCAAACTACGGGTGGGGAAAGAGCTGCCTAGCTCAACAACTGTACCGTTCTTCAAATCTGTTGGCTGCTTTAAAAAGCTGCAGAGGGGAGGGAATAAACACTTTGCAAGAGTGGAGGGGAGGGGAACTCCAAATGAAGGTGACAGGAGGTTCATCGAAAAATTTTCTTTTTGCAAGCCAAATGCAAACTATTTGCTGATGGATGACAGATATTTTGAATTCTATAGTTCATCCCTGAACTATAAGCCCTGTAAGCCTGGTGCTAACCGTTAGCCTGATGGCTTAAGAGGAAAGTATTCATTTCATTTGGGCATGCTGTGTTAATTTTGTCATTTCCCTCTGACAAAATAATGCACCATTTTAAAAAATGAGAATGATCCTTGCAGCATCAATGCAAAGCTCTCTCTATGCAGGGACCACACATTGTAAATCTGCCTCTGATCTTTTTGGGGGGAGGAAGTTTCAGTTATTTATTACACATAAAGTCCATTTTGAGGAGCCGCTATGCTAAGGAAGCAATCCATAGTCAAGGTTCTTAACTTGTGCTAGGCCAAACTTTGCTTAATGAGGGCTTGTCCAATAAGCACCAATTGGGTAGCTCACATAGTGTCACACTAAACTATAAACCATGACATGCAAATTAGAAAGGATAGGATCACACAACCGCTAAACCAAAACCAGCAAAGCATATTATGGCTTGGCAAACTGTGAGGATCTATGGCATTATAAGAGAAGGCAGATAGACTTGGAAAATCTCAAAACCTAAGCAGGGCTGGGCTTGGTTAGATCTGAATTTAAACTATGAGCACAGTTTCAGAGCTGTAAGCTAAACTGGAAACTGTAAAATAAAATTCCTAAAAGGCAATAGCATGGCACTTTAGTAGTAAGGGATGGTTCTTTGCTTACACAAAGTTGCACTTCAATTCTCCCTGTAATTAGTAAGACCTAACATAGCAATGATTTACTAAAAGCATACTCATTGCAGGGTGAATTGAAGATGATATTGTCTGGATAGCAGGATTTTTATATGTAGGAATAATCCTTGACTTGTGCCAACCAAAAGTTCATAGAAAACCATGAACACTAATTTGGCTTGTGTTCTATGCAGATTTAGTGGGATTACACTTCTCAGCCCTGTCTGCAAACTTGAAAGCTTTTCCATAATAAAATCTACATTTTTTAAAAAATCTGAAGATACAGCTAAAAACATTAAAGTTGCACTAAAAGTGATCACATTAGAGAACGAAGGGTACATTATACTAGGAGAAAGACAGCACAATGGAGGAAAACACATATCTGAGCACAAATATGCATAAACTGTGAACATTTTTTTTTGCCCAGATTTACATCAACAAACCTGATGCAGAATCAAAATGACATAAATTTAAAATCAGGAAGACTAATGGAAATTATTTGAGAAAGATGCCTATCGAGATCTAATATATTATATATTATAGAGTTAATCCTAGTACTGTACTATTGATTGGGAGGTACACACCCTGGGTACATGTGCACAGTTAGTTAATTGCTTGGGATCACTTAACCAATCAAATCGTAAACAAATCATGCAGGTTGTATGATCATAAGACATCGAAGCACAAAATAGTCAGTCCCAGTTTAGCCTTGCTATTTGAATCAAGTCATTGCTTTTTCCCTGCATTTAATTTAGTTTTCTGGTATTTGTAGGAAATGATGGGAGAACAGAGCAATCACTCTGTTGCTCTGTTTCAACCTCATTTTCTAGCAGTGGAACAAAGAATTTGAACAAGTTCCCCTTCCACATACACATTCCTGCCTCCCATCTGTCACATGAAGTGTTGTGAGATGTTTAAAAAGATCTTGACATCTCAGGGAACTGTTCACCCTGGTAACAGGGTTGGAAAGGATCCAACCGTTATCTCCAGAAGATTAAAAAGATCTTCTTGACTTTTCTTGGTAATCAGCTGGAAAAAGAAATGGTGTTCAGTGCAGTTCACAAAGGGAGGTCATCATGTCACCCCAGGCATGGACATCCTTCCACTTCAGGTATACGAGTATGGGTTTCCATATGTTGCACAATTCTCTGGGTGACACAGAGTTAAAACTAATGTGCAATATATATATATATATATATCCATCTCCATATCTATCTATCTATCTATCTATCTATCTATCTATCTATCTATCTATCTATCTATCATCTATCTATCATCTATCTATCTATCTATTAAAAAACATCCTGTGGCTTTTTTTCCTGCCAATTCTCATTTTATTTGATGAAAAAAAATTGCTTTTGAAATTTTGTTTAAAAAAGTATTTCAGTGAAATTCTCAAAGGTGGTGTCTTACATGTTCTGTCTTTCATTCTATATGGAAGAGTCATCATTGAGACTTTCAAGAAGAGATTGGACTGCCATTTGTCAGAAATGGTGTAGGCTCTACTGCTTGGCCAGGGGGTTGGACTAGATGACCTACAAGGTCCCTTCCAACTCTGATTATCTGTAAGTATCTGTAAGTGCTTGTCTCTCCAGCAATCTGGGGCCTATCTGACTTCCCATCCTCCTATTAATTCACAAAGGAGCTCCTCAGAAGGGAACTGGTATCTTCGCACTGTTTAAAGCACACTCAGCCAACTTCACTGCAATGGAGACATTACTGCAAAACAACAACCATCACAATAGCATCCTTCACAAGGAGATATTATACTTCAGATCCAAAGGTGAAAAAGCATGTACACATTCAGTACAACTGCTTAAAGCCACAAATTTCCAGGAAAATACAGGTCAGGTTTAAGAAGGTTCAAACAGTATGCCCACACTCTTTCTGAAGACCTTGTCAATGGCTCTTTAATGGAAAAGCATAGTTTCTTGAAATTGCCAAGTTACTATGTGGGCTCAGGAAGAGACACAGCTTATTTTAAGAAGTGAGAAGTGTGGACATGCCTGCTCGATCCAACTTTTGCCTTCAGATTCAAATTCAGTATATTCCCATTCTTCACAAACTCCAATAATAAAATCCACCACTGAGAGTTAATTTTAAGGAAATTTACAAGTGCCCTGAAAAACAAGATTGGAAACACAGAAGTTTTTTTCACAGGAAAAGAGGGAAAAAATCTGAGAAATTGCAAGGTGGATTTTGAGGTGGAAGAGTCAAATAAAAGAATACAAAACCAACTCAAACACATTTTAAATCTTTCTTAAAAATGATTAAAAGCACATAAAAAGATATTGAGAAATGCTTGACAATCAGCAACACCAATGATGATTAATAAATCATAAAATTCTACAAAAAAATAGAAGCACCACATGAATGTTGGACTATGATGGTTCCATATATAGGGAAAGTTTATTGAGATTGAATGGAGGCAGACCATTGCAAGTCTTTTATTTCTCTATGAAAAACTAATTACATGTACAAATTGTGAATTTTCTGGCTTCCACCAAGGTGTTTAGAATTTGTGGTGAAAATTCCCTCAGAATTAATGTTATATACCCATTGCAGCCATCTGTGGATCAAAGAAGTATTTTGTTGCATTAATGCCAAATATCCATTAAAAAAAAATACTTAATATGCTATACTGCAGACCATGGTTGCAGAATGTTGTGTCATGACTGTGGAATGCAATCTCCCTTTTGTGAATGTTGGCAGAAAATTATTCAATGATCTCTGGTGGATATGAGGCTCAAAAATTGATTTGCTATAGTGCCCACATTCAATTTACATTGATCTTGACCAGGGTTGGATCATTGCTTAATTTTTGTACCCATGTTCCTTATTAGTCAGATGAATTCCAGCGATAGTGATGGAAGAAGAAACCATTATCACTCAATAACGTGATGAGTTTATGACTTGTTCCTTGGCATGCAAAACAAATAAACAACTTGAGCTTTTAACAGGATTCTAATCATACGATCAAAAATGTAAATCTACTGTATATTTCATGCCTAATGTAAAACTTTGAATCATGTGTTTCCTGTTGTGCAATCCAGCAGGTGTTTTGGTCTACCAATAAGGTAGAGATGACTCAACACATTGTGCAAATCTGGTCAAAAAAAGTATAGTCTATTCTAGCATAACCTTTTTAGTCACAGAGATAGGAACTTTGATGGGGGAAAAAACTTTCAAGAGTGAGTTTTGTTCATTATAGTAAAACTTTCAGAGTGTCTTAAAGATTCATGAAAATTAACAGATACCAGTATATTATTCCATTAGTTTTAATGAATTCACTATGGCCTCACTGGAATGATAACATGTACATAGATTTAATAATGTCAGTGTAAAGATGTACTTTCAAGAAGCCATCATACTTTATGTGACATTATCAGAAATGCCTGATTAATTTGATTTTCAAACAGTAACACGAACCATCCCATTGCGGCAGATTGCATGATCTTAAAATCACATCAGGAGCTAATTTGCAACCCAGGCTGCCAATTTCATCAATATGTAATGAAAGAGGCCAAAATGAAAGTCATCTGGGTGGGTATGGTAAATTGGGAATATATTTCACAGAAGAGAAGCTAATCAATTCCCACCCAAACCTTCCCAAATAGGTTCAATTAATTTGAACCTCTTCCTCAGCTCACCCCAAATTAGTAGTTCCTCTTCAATTAATTCACCCTCATTAATTTCCTTCACAGACCCTGTTCTAAATCAAATTATCCTTCAATTAATTATGCCACTATCATAATCCCTCAATCAATTTTAGTTTTAAACAGGAGGAAAGTATGACATATTTCCTTTGGTTGGTAAGGTCGATTAAATTAAATTGTCTTCCAAAGGGTCTTTTTAAAGAAAGAAAGAAAGAAAGAAAGAAAGAAAGAAAGAAAGAAAGAAAGAAAGAAAGAAAGAAAGAAAGAAAGAAAGGAGGGAGGGAGGGAGGGAGGGAGGAGGAGGAGGAGGAGGAGGAGGAGAAGAAGAAGAAGAAGAAGAAGAAGAAGAAGAAGAAGAAGAAGAAGAAGAAGAAGAAGAAGAAGAAGAAGAAGAAGAAGAAGAAGAAGAAGAAGAAGAAGAAGAAGAAGAAAAGATACATATATATTAAAGGATGCTGCAGATGCTTCCAAATTATCCCAGCTTTGAGAAAATTTCATCCATAGCAGAGATGATAATATGTTATTAAACAGAGACCAATAGCATTTATGAAATATGCTGCAGACTAACACTATTACTTAGGTTATTACTTAGATTATGAACCATCTTCAAGAAAACCACCAACTCACAGAGTACTAGTTCAATACTAAACTACATATATTCTCTTCAAAATCTTCCCTTTTCAAAATCCTGCATAAGCAGGATTTATACAGGTCTGCATATTGTTTATGTAGGAAGGACATTTATCCTAGATAAATGGTTATTATTGTTAAATATTGTTAATATTTTAGATTCATTTTGGGGAAAGGATAGCCTGAACAGAATATAAAAACAGGCTTTGATTTATGTTCACAATTGGACCTGGCAATTTTGGTTGTAAATTGGGGTGGTCACCACATGACCTGACTTGATTTTATGACTATTCTTCACTGCAGTTGTTAAGCAAACCATGTGGTCATTAAACAAATCATGTGATTGTTAAGTAAACCACGTGATTATTAAATGAATACAGCATAACTGATTAGTCTTTTTTACCAATTTCTGTCAGAAAATGGAAATTTTAGTCACATGATTGTGGGATGCTGCAATCGGTCACAAATGTGATCCTTGATTTCTAAATATATAAATATAAATGCCCTAAACATGGCCAGGTGACTGCGAGGGGGTGGCATCACATTTTATAATGGTGGAAAGGATTTATAGGCCCCACAGCTCCCTTTCTGAGGCTTTTGTAACTTCAAACGATTGCTAAGCTACCGATTGTTAAACAAGGACTATCTGTATTACTCAATCCAGATACAGAGCAACATAGACTGTATCTTCTTAAAAAGTGACTATTTAATACCAGATTCTTGTGAGGCTTTTAAGATCAGGAATGCTTTCAAGGATACTCCTCTACTCATTCAACTATTTTTAGCTAAAAATCTCATCTCATAGGTAATTATATACAAGCATGATCCTATAAATGGAGTGTTCTCAATGAATAAAATGGCAATATTACTGTATACATGGATTTGTTTGGGGCTTTTTGCTATGATGGCCAACATTTCAGAATCAGAAGAGAAGTAGGCCCTTGGCTTTCATGAGTAACAAGGAACAGAACAGGCATTGTGTTTCACTCCCTATGTTCATTCTTTGTGCCTTAAAGCAAAAGATCAAAACAACAACAACCCCCCCCAAAACATTGGCATCTGGGACTCAAGAATTATTATTGTAACACAATGGAAATAATCTTCCTTAACCCTAAGAATTATATCTAAATAATGACAGGCAGCTGATCAAGCTTGAAGCAGTGCTTGGCATTGTGGGAACAATCTGTCCTAAGGCTAAACCAAGAATATGTCTATATTTTTGACTGATGAAGTTTTCAGGAATTTGTGGGAGTGATGCTCTTAGTATTCTGATGGCACCCAACACTAATTCAGATACCACCAGGATGAAATATTTGGCTGGAAGAGGGCCAAGGCGATCAAAAAAAAGAGAATTTGGGAATTGCTGATTTTCAGATTATAGGAGCTGGAGATCTTTTTTATATATAATTAAAAATAAATTCACATCTTGTCAGAAAAAAACTGATACATAATTTGGAGGCAAATTTAGAAACATTATTATTCCTAGAACCCAAATGACTTCTTTGACTAGATAAACCTATTACTAGCTTTGCTTTTCCTGTTTCAAGTTACACATCTGCTTGATCACTAAAATTATCCATAAAGATTTTTATGGCAGGTGACAGGAATTACACACTATCATATTTAGGTCAATTGTGGATGACAGTGGCGAGGCTGAATGTTTCCGGCAATGAGGTTGTCTTCAATCCTTTTGTAGTTCAATTGCTAAGTTGTGTCCTAGTCTTTGCAACCTCATAGACCACAGTATGCCAGGCTCCCCTGTCCTCCACAGTCCACCAGTGCTTGCTGAAACTCATGCCCACTGTGTAGATGACACTATTTAATCATCTCATCCTCTGTCATCCCCTTCTCCTTTTGCCTTCAATCTTTCCCAACAGCCTTTTCCAATTAGTCTTCTCTTCTCATTTAGTGGCCAAAGTTTTTGAGCTTCAACTTCAGTATGTCCATCCTTCCAAAGACTATTAACTCGGCGAATACTTCAGAACTTACTTTCTTGGTTTCAACTTTCTCTATATAGCAGATTTTATATCATGGGTTAGTTTCATAGCTGTAACCATTAAGTCTAGCTGTATTTTTGAAATATTGATAATGAATCCCACTCACCCCCCTCAGAAAATAGTTCTAATATACCACACAAATATGTATACATTCTGATTTTCACTTCCCTAAGTAATCTTCCAACAGGTTCAAACACAACTGCAGTCTTTGGTAAGAGATTTCTGGATGATATTTTTTTTCCTCTCATAGACCAGGATAAAACCTTACTTGATTTATCATAATCCAAAGTCTAACTTTCACTGAGATCCAACTTTGGCTCTAGAAAAATAAATATATGAATTAATCATGATCTCACCACAGAAATCTTCCTTGAGATTATATCATCCTTTTTCCAGTATGACTGATGATGTAACAAAAGAACCTTAATAGGTCCACATCTGATTTCATTGGACACCTTTGGTAAATATAGATTCCTTTCACTAAAACAATATTGTACATTAAAGATCTCAAACTGAGATACTACTGTATGCTGAAACAAAACTATACATGGAACACTATCTTTGCGGCTCTATTCATTCTGCAATATGTTTCTCCTACTTTATGATACTTTGATTGAAGAGTCTCATTGCCATCATCATTGTGCAGCATGCAGTTAGATTTAAAGCATAAGACATGCTTCAGCATTAAGCAGTGTGTGTGTGCGCGTGTGTGTGTGCACACTCAATCACACTAATTTAACGACTATTCAAAGTTATCTGTAAATTTATCCAAACTCCAGTTATGACAGCAACGTTGCCACACAATTTCCTATATTAAGCCTTCAATGGGAGGTATATTTTTAATGTTATTTTTGGTAAGCATATCCAGAAAGAGAAATCCAACAAAGATGAAAAATACTGGGGAGAAGTTGTGCACTTTGTCAGAACTGCCATTTATATGCAGTGAAATGTGTGCATGTGTGTAGGTGGGTGAGTATGTATGTGTTTAATCACTAGAACCTTGTGATAATTGCTTTTAGATAACATCTAATATTCTCTTTTCCAACACACTGGGTAAGGTGACTGGCTTTGGCACATTCACGCAGATAGTTCTTTGTTGTTTCACTCTTTGAAAACATTTTCTTTCCAGTTTACTGAAACTGTCATTTACAGTGAATCACAAATTGTACTGAACAAAAAGTATCTGGAAAAAAAAATTTCTGCATTTATTTAGTTCCCAAAATCACTGGATTGTGCGAATCTACCCTATGCTGGACAACACCAGGGTTGCTTGTTGAGTCCCTTACTCTATACTCTTTAGGTGCATGACTGCATTCCCACTCACGCTAGTAATAATATTGCTAAATTTGCAGATGATACAACAGTGGTGGGACTCATCTTCGGGGAATGAGTCTGCCTATTGAGATGAGGTGGTTGCTTTCATGGTGTGGAGACAATAACTTGGTCCTCAACACCAATAAGACCAAGGAGCTTATAGGGGATTATAGAAGGAACAGATCAGACATCCAGCCCTTGCTTACCAATGGAGACTGAGTGGAACAAGTGGCCAGTTTTAAGTTTCTGGGTGTTACCATAAAAGAGGACCTGACCTGGGGTGCTCACATTGCAGCACTGGTCAAAAGAGCCCAGCAGAGATTATACTACCTGAAACTTCTCAGAAAACAACAACTGAATGAAAAACTGCTGGTGACCTACCACTGCACCATAGAGAGTATTTTAATTTGCTGCACCTCTGTATGGTTTGCCAATTGCACAGTGGCAGCAGATAGGACAGCAGCCCATCATTGCCCAGAAGATCATTGATTGCCCTCTCCCCTCTTTAGAAGAGCTTTATAGCTTCCGCTGCCTTAAGAAAGTTCAAAACATTCTCAAAGATCCATCTCATCCTGGGAATCCTTTTTTTGAACTATTACCATCTGGCAGACGGTACAGAATAATAAAAACAAGGACAAATAGGCTGAAAAAAAACTTCTATCCCAGGGCAGTAGCTCTTTTGAATTCTGCTGTATAGTGCAGTATTGGTGTGGTGTCTGGGGTTTTTAGTTCAATGCGTGGAGGGTGAAGGATGTGTGTTTGTGTTTATTTTCATGATCATGGTCACGATGTGCACTGAAGATGGTTTTTGATTTTATTGTATGAGGTGCAATGACAATAAAGTTTAAAAAAAACACAGTATGTGCCCCTTGACAGCATGAATCTTATGATACAGTGAGAAGTCATAATATTAACGATTCACTAACATTATTCATTATTCCTTTATATCTTTTAATTACATCCATTCAACTCTTATTTAAACTTCAATATATACCTTAAGATTATGACCTTCAATATAATACATAATACATAACTTCCAATCAAATTCTGCTTGGTACATTCTTATAATACACACTATATTCTTTAAAAAAAAAAGATTATAAATATATGTAATTATAAACCCTCATTCCATTCCAATTCAGTTCCACCATTAATAATCATTAAAATCTTAACATCTTTAACACTTCTTTTCAATTAAATATCATACTTCCTTACAGACACATATAATCTCCATAATTAACTTTTCCCTTATTTCTCTTCACATATGTTTTGTAAATCATTAAATATTCATTTTGTTACATTTATTGACAAGCATTCCACTGAATTATGATAGCTATTTTATCAAACATTTTAATCATACATTGTTTCATATTTTCTAATATTATTTCTGTTTCTAATATAACCATACTATCTTATGTACCTTTGCAGAATCCCCTTTTCCATTAAATTTTCACCCATTATCTCTAAATAGGCCCTGTTTCTCTATATTTTGTTTCTGTCCTTTATAACTTCTTTTCCTTTCTTTCTTCCCTCTCATCTTCTCCCTCCCCTTTTTACCCCCTTATCTCTCTACTTCTAATTCTCTCTTCTGCATTTCCCTCTTCTGTTGCTTTCTGATTTTATACTTATTTTTCACTCTATTTTTTTTTTGGGGGGGGGGGGGAGTTGTTTTTCCCAATCTTAAACTTTCCATTCTCTTTCCCCCCTTTCCTTTCTCCCCCCCTTTCCTTTTTCCCCCCACCTAAGATTACTTGTTCATTAAAGAAGTTCTTCTTGTTCTGCAGGCGTTTCTTGTTATTTCTCATAATTCCAAATCTCCATTTCTAAAAACTGAAATACAAAGCCAAAAGAACCTCTCCCTTCTTGTGCATCTTCTTTGTACTTTTTAAGTTCCATTTTCAGTTCTTCTAAAAGTGGAGCCATTTTAAACAGTTTTAAACAACCATCCGATTGTTTTTAGTCATTCAAATACAATAACCAAAAATCCAGAAATCGTCAAGTAATCCAAATAGTCCCAAGTTATTTCTTCTTATTTCTTTTTCCACTTTCTCTTCCTGGGGTTTTTGTTGCGATATTTCGATATTGCAATAAAATGCATCTTTTGGAAGTCTTGTTGAGATTTTGCTGTAAATTCTTTTTAATTCCGGCAGTCTCCTCCCTTCCAGATCCTGCCCTTTTATTCTTTTTCTCTCCTGTCCTGTTTTCAAAAGCTTTTGATTATCCAGAAATCTTTATTATCCCCTTGACTTTTTATTTTCGGCATTTAATGCCTATTAATGTCAAAGTGGATTTTTTTTCCAATTTCTTGCTTAAGTCCCTTAGCTATCAGTATAGGAAAAGGAGAAAAAAAAACCCAAATCTTTTCCCTTTTCTCTCTCCTTTGCAGCTTAAAAATCTTGTTATGTTAATGTTATTGTTTTTTTTTAATAGTTTCAATTCCAGGGTACCTTATTTGTTGCTTTTGCTGTTTGACCCGGTCAACCAAAACTTTCTCTTCTTATCTTCCTCCCGCACATTCTTTTCCGGTCGAGTTCTTCTTTGTGGTGGCCATTTCTGACCACTGCTACAACCACCTTTGGGAAAGGGAGTAATGGTCAGCTGGGGAGGAGACATACAGCTCTCCTCAGCCCTGCAGGCAGTCTCCCCCTTCTTCACCACCTCTACAGGGTGGCTTAGCTCTGAAACTGGCTCGGGGTGGCTCCAGCAGCGAGCACGGATCGAAGCCTCGCAGAGACAAGGTTTCAATCTGTCACCGAAGAAGCTCAAACCAGAAGTCAATACTCCAATTAGTAACTACAGGAGAAAATTTGTTTAATGAGAAAAGATAATATGAAATTGAAACAGAACTGACAAAAGTATAAATATAATAATTTGAATTGAGATGAAATAATCAAAATAAAATTGAGAAAATTAAAAGAGGGGAAAAAACTATATAGAAAATGTAGAATAGTATAAGATATGGAATAGAACACAAAAAGGAGCATGAAATTGAGTTTTGTGTCTGAATAAAAATGTTCAACCTGGGACCATGCTATTTTCAAAAAAGATGTTTTACTTGTATTTTGTATGTGTGAAAACCCAAACAAAACTTTATTTAAAAAACACATTAATCATTATTTCCTTTTCAGTGTGGCTCTCTGAATTCCATGCCCTCTACTGATTCAGAAGAAGTAAAAGTAGTAATTGTAGGGTTCCAAGTAATACACCCATAATAAACAGAACTCTGAGTAGATTCCTCAAAGAATTGTTTTATTGGGCATATCATATTGGCATAAGCTGGTAAAAACTGACTCTATATATTCCTGCAGTTTTCACCTAATTAAAAGTAAAACTTCCCCCCTTTTTCCAAACAGTCAGTCACATAGTCCAATCAAGGTCACATCTTGTCGCCAGGCAACATCACTCCTCCTCTCCCCAGCCACCAGAGGGAATGCCCTTGGTTCCCAGGAGAAAGTATTTTGTTTTGGCTATGAAACTCCTCTATCTCAATTCCCCACTCCCTATCCTTCAGCTCCAGTGTGGCAACACTGAAGCCTCATTCTTCAGAAATGTTTAGAAAGACCGGACTGATTTGGATGAGCAAGAACTTCAGCATCAAAGCTGTTTTAGACAAAATTGCTTTGCATAAAAAAGAAAACTTCATTTCCTTGCTGAAATAAATCTACTTTGGATAAACGAGGGTGTTTACTTCATTCCTCTAAGCTGCTTTTGAAAATGAAATGATTTTGTAAAGAAAAATCCTTTATCATTTAATAAAATAAAAGGATGATAGATTTTTGAAGGAAGCTCTTGTTTTCATTGCTTTCTCTACTTAGGAAGAGTCTCTCCAACCATGCGTTGTACATTATGACGCTTTACTATTTCTGAGATATTTGAAGGGATAAGCAAGAAAAAAAATATGAAATTTCTTAAAATTGATTTTCTGAACATGGCCTTCTTTACACATTTTATTTAGAGTTACTCAGACTGGCACTTAATTCAGTCAATAATAAAAAAAAATCTGGTATGTTGCCTTACTATTTTTTTAAAACACAGAAGCTGTATTTGAAAATGTGATGTGGCAATTTCAGACAGAATTAAATCTGAATCCCGTATATTTGGGAAAGCCTAAATCAGCTCATTCTATACGAGATGGCACTCAACAAGGCACTTCATAACATGGAGATGCTATAATTCTGTTTGTCAAGACAATGAGGAAAATTGAGTCACATAAAAGTGTAGATCACCAGTTCCAAAAGCTAAGAAATGTCTCTGTCTATCTGTCTAATCTATCAAACCTATCAATAAAGGAGAATATTTGTAGCTCAAAGTTGAAATGAGGGGTCATTAATGTTCTCTAGCTTGGTGGTTTTCTTGTAAATGTTTCATGACTGAAACTAGGTAACTTCATCAGTGCTAGAAAAGAGTGGGACTTGCTCTTCACTTTGTATTCTACCGTTAGACAATCCACAAGCTGAAAAGCTAACAAAAAGACCAAAATACCTCCCCTACCAGCAATAACACCCAGATGAGCATATATTAACATCAAGATTAACATCAGACCAATAATCAAGAAGTAAACAATACCCCAATCAAGGAACTGACAAATAAGCTAACAGTAGATAGCCCAATCAAAAAACCTCTAGGACCACTCATACCAACACTGACAGGGCAAACCACTAGAATATAAATCTTGCTCCTTACTAGCACTGATGATGTTACCTAGTTTGGGTAATGGAATATCTGCAAGAAAACAACCAAGTCAGAGAGCACCAAAGACCCCTTAAATCTGTCTGGCCATCCATCCATCTCTACCTACCTATCTACCTACCTACCTACCTACCTACCCACATGCTCTCTTGACACATGCAAAATTCTTCCAGCTATTGGAAATGCTGGAAAAGGCCCCAGAGGAGTGATAAAGAGAAGCAATATAGCTATTTTGTTTTATTCCCCAACATGAAGACAGCATTTTTCTTTATGAAGCAGTTTCAGCAGAATGCCTAAGTCAACTTCCTTCAATGCAAAACTCCCTTTGGAAATCTGTACAACTCTTCTGTAGATCATTTATATCAGCTGTCCAATCCCAAACAAACTTCCTGCGTTTTCAATATGCTCCAATAATAAAATCTTCAAGAGCGTGTCTTTTAAAAGTTCTGCTATTGAATTTAAAGATATCTTTTCTGGAATATGAGAAGGTACTTCCTCCATTAGGGACACACATCTTACTCAAAGTTCTGCTTGGTTACAACTAATGTTAGCTTAGACAGTATAGTTCAGATGTATCTCTTCAGCCAAGCCTTAAATGTTAGGTTAGTTAGCAGAACTTTAAAGCTTTATTTTTTAATGCATTTTACATTCTTTAATTTTTGTATTGTGAAGCGCCTCTATAATCCTCTGAATGGAAAAGGAGGATATTAAGTACATATGTACATGCATGTTTTTCTGTATATTTTCATCGTTTTGGTGGAAAGGATTCTGAAGAAGAGCCTCTTACAGCTTAGAATTCATAAATAGACTGAAACTTACATGAGTCTATTCGAATACATTTTGATGCTTTAAATGAACATAATAGAAGTTGAGAAGCTATGTAACTTTGCTATATTGCCCAAACGGTTAGAAGTTAATGTTGTATTAATTTACTTATATAAGCCTTCTGGGTTTATTGCAACAGCCCATCTTGTCCGGTAACTTTTCATGAGACACATCTTTGTGCTTTAAATTAAACAATTGCTTCACCAGTTACAAAAACTCAAGCAGCATTATCACAATTTAATTTCAGTTTTGATATAATGCTAGGCCATCTTAAATTGAGGAACATCAACAGATGAACCTGAACTGAATTCAAGCTACTGTATATAGCTCCTGTTCTCCTTTCATAAATAATTGATATAGTGAAGTGTCACCTTTTCTAAATCTGTGTTTAACGTTGTTGTTTCTCCCAATGGATTGAGAACAAATAGCAGATGAATTACATCGGTCAGCTAAGTAGACTCAATTTGGTATGCTTTTTTATTTTAATTTCTCATATGAAGTGCGGTCCCTTATGTGTACAACTGGATTGAATGTATGAATAGGAATAAAAAATTGACTAACCAACAAGGTAGTTTATTTCAAAAATGGTGCATGGATTCAATTTTTATTAACTAACAAGGAAATTATCTATATAGAATTTTTCTGTACATAGTTCACAGATTGAATCATGAATCTCTTCCTTCAGATGTTGTCTGGTTTTTTAAAAATGTCATCTTTGGATCTAGATGGGATTGTGCTCCCTGGAGAGAATGGATCTGTGATCTGGGGATTGCTTTAGATTCATAACTCCACTGGTAGAACAGATGGAACACATGGTCAGAAAATTATGTTTCTTGGTATATGTTTTTTTTCCCAGTAAAGCAGTTTCCTAGACCTAGATGGTTCCAGCCATTTTTTTCCACATCACAATAACCCCTTGCTTTTTGAGACCATATGCAATCATTGAGGGAAACTCAATGAACAATATCTCCCAATTATGGGTTTCACTTTTAGACTCCTGACCTCAAGGATGGGGTCAAATTGATCATCAGTTTGGAATCACAAGACCCCACCAGCTCCCCTTGAAATTGGATGACTTATTTGGTACAAATTTTCCTTGACTGTTAGTAGATCAGAGTCTTGTGTATAGTTTGCATGGAATAAACTCATAATGCTAAGCCATCTTAGCTCTAGAACTCTATCCTGAGTCCTGATTTCCTGAGCCTGATGTTAGGGGCATTTATAGCTTTAACTGCAGGTCTGTGGTCAAATGTAGGTCTTACACCTAATCAAAGGATGCAACAGTATTTGTTACTATGCAGAGATTATGTGATATATCTTTAGTTGTTCATTTATAATAGCGAATTCTTGGTTTACCAGTGAAGATTGATGATTATCTGAGCTGCAAACATCTAGGTAACCATCTAGGTGGCAGTAGAGAGTGACAGCACAGAAAACTCATTGCTCTCATCTACTGGTGGTCTGCATTTTTGCATATCAACTATGGCAATTCTATTGTTACAGGGAAAGTCATATTTTGGGCTTTTTTTCTCAGCTCATGTTTATTTCTTCCCACTCTGCTAATAGCTTGCTCTTTGGATTAATCAAGTATCTAGAAATTGAGCTGTTTGTGTTACATAAAGCGTATAAGCTTAGAGCAAAAGCACGATGGCTAAAGCAATGCTTATGAAACACAACACCCCCTCAAAAAAGCTCTCTTACTCCCAGCAGGGCTGTAAAAATCACTTTCCTTTTAAAGCCATTCTGCTAATTTAGACAGGGGAAGCAAGAAAGTGGAATCAAATGTGTAATCAATTGATTGGCAGTATTACCTGTTGTAAATCAGGAAAAATCTCAAAATCGTGGGTAGAGTGGATTGTCGAGGGCTTATTTCCCAGTACAGGCCTGGGTTTCATACACACAAATCTATTCAGGTCTAACATAAACGCTGATCTGGATGCCACAGAGGGGAAAAAAATGGGGTGACTGTAAAACAAAACAAGAATCATAGGATTAGTTGTCACAGTGTGAACAAATTCAACTTTATACCGGTGCTTCTGCTTTTCCAGATCTTGGAATTGCTTGATTTATTACTGTTTCTAAAGTCTGAAAAGAGGAGAGAGTCAAAATACTTGCCAAGATCAGCATCTTGATTTGTGACAGATAATATGGACATTTTCTTAGAGCATTATCTTAGGCCAATCCCCACAAACCACCTGCTGCTAATCCTGACCACACATAATTTAGTACCCAATGGGCATAACTTTTTAATCAAGTGCTTATCTATTTCGATCACACACAAAGCCATTTTAAAGGCAAAGACTTCAAGGAAAGCTGCTTTGTCTCCTTCTGAAAAACAACACTGACCTTTTTTTTCAACGGATGCAACACCGCTCCCCTTTGTTGCAAAAAGGTCTTTCCACTGATGCTGGAACAAAAGCTTTCTTTTTAAAATATTCATAAGATCAGACATCCCGGTTCTTGTAATTTCTTCTGACTCATCCGGTTAAAGGAGCTCATGCATATACATCTGGTGTGGCACAGCAAGCCTGCTAATATCAGACAGAGTATCAAAGCTGGGCCTCCAAAATTCACAAGAGAGGCTTTCATGGTTGTTTGTCCCCATTGGCTTGTGACAATTGCAAGAAACAAGCTAGTGCAAGTATCCACTGGAAGGACATGAGCTTGTGGCAATGAAGTTGGGTGTAGAGTTTTTTTTTCAATGTACAAAGATAAACAAGTATGGAATCTAGTTCCTATTCATATTTTGACAAGTGATGGAGTCTGTCAAGCCATAAATGAAAAGGAATCTGTGTATATGCACTATTAGCAATAGCAATAGCTCTTAGACTTATGTTCTGCTTCACAGTGCTTTACAGCCTTCTCTAAGCACAGAGGTGGTATTCAGCACCAGTTCTGGAGAACCGGTAGCAGAAATTTTGAGTAGTTTGGAGAACTGGTGATAACCTTCCCCCAGGAGTGGGGAGGAATGGAGATTTTACAGTATCCTTCCCCTGCCATGCCCACCAAGCCACACCCACCAAGCCCTGCCACGCCCACCAAGCCCACAGAACTGGTAGTAAAAAAAAATTGAATCCTACCACTGTCTAAGCGGTTTACTGAATCAGTGCATTGACCCCAACAATTTGGGTCCTCATTTTACTGATCTCAGAAGTATGGAAGGCTGAGTCAACCTTGAGCTGGTCCAAATCAAACTGCTGGCAGTCGGCAGAATTAGCCTAGACACTGCATTCTAACCACAATTAGAATAATATAAAGACTTACAGCTCTAGTAAGTCTTTATATAATAATCCTATAGTAATGTTCTTTCTTCTTTTTTTCAATAAAATTTTTATTAGTTTTCAATAAACAAGCATAGACAAACAAAACACAAAACATGGAAACATAAAAACTTCTTTTTGGAAAGCGGCTTAATCCCGGGTTACATCTTTTTGTACAGACATAAATCAAATTCATGCTCACCTTATATACCATTTCATATCTTATTTACCATTCTATATTTTCTATATGGCTTCTCCCCTCTTTTCACTCTCTTAATTCTATTTTATTTATTTCATCTCAATTTAAATCATTATATTTGTATCTTTTGTCCATTCTTTTTCAATTATCTATTTATCTTTTCTCTTTAACACGAAATTTCTCCTGTAATCACTGATTGAAGTGTGACACCTTTCTATCTTTCCCCTAAATTTAACACTTAAAATAATATATAATTTCCATTCTGATTCTGCTTAGTACATTCTACATACTAGATTTTAAAATAAGAAAATAATAAGCTTATAATATAGTTAAAACAATGATCCATAGCAAATTAAACTCTATCATTAAATCTTAAACATTTTACACATTCCCTTTAATATTTTATTAAATCATATAATATTCCAATTTTCTAACTCTATTTTAAATACAAATACTACAATACAGTCTTATGTACTTTTGCAGAATCTCTTTTTAATTGTATTTTACCCTTTGTCTCTGAAAAAAACCTGTTTTTCTACATCTTGTTTCAAGCCTTTATAACTTCTCTTCCCTTTTTCCCTTCCTTTCTTGTCAAATCTAGCCTTTTTAACCCCCCATCTCTTAATCTCCGCCCTCTTAGTCTCCCCTCTCTGTTGTATTCCTCTTTTCTGTTGCTTTCTGACATTGTATCGATTTTTCACCTTATTTTTCCCTTTTTTGATTGTTTTTTTAAATCTTAAATTCTCCATTCTCTTTCCCCTCTTTCCCTTTTCTTCCTCAGCTAAAGTTGTTTGTTCATTAAAGATGGCTTCTTCTTCTTCATCCCAGCTTTCTTGTTGTTGTAATTCCTGGTAGGTAGAAATCGCCATTTCTAAAAAGTGAAAAACGATCCAGAAGAGCCCTTCCCTTCTTGTTCCTCTTCTTTTAACTTTTTGAATTCCATTTTCAATTCTTCAACAGATAATGCCATTGTGAGATTTTTTTTTAAACAACCCAAATGTTTTTAGTCTTTCAAAAAATAGTTTCCAAAAGTCCCAAAGTCACCAAGCAATCCAAATCAACACAAGCTGTTTCATTTAGCACTTTCTTCTTTTTATACTTTCTCTTCCTGGGGTAGAATTCAATTGCAAAGTTCCAAAATGTATTTTTTAGAAGTCTTATTGCAGTTTATCTCTGATCTTATAAGCTCCAACCAGTCTCCTCCAGCAAAGTCTTAATATAAATTCTTTACCACTCCCTTCCCACTTATAGCAAAAAGATTTTAATTTTTAAATTCCAATGTTCAGAAATCTTTAATGTCCCATTGGCTTTAATTTTCAGATTTAATTACCTTCTGTTGCCAAAGTGGGTTTTTCCGATTTCCTTCTGCTATCTCCATAGGGAAGGAGAGTGAAAAAAAACAAACTTTCCCTTTTCACTTTCATCCACCGCTTTTTACGATCTTCTTAGGGAGCAATGTATCTTTAAGAAAGTTGAATTTCCAGGGTATTTAGATGTTTCTTGTTGTCCTGGTTCAGCCCAAACTTTCACTTTCTCAACTTCCTCCTGCACATTCTTGTCCATCTGAAAGCTTCTTTGTGGCGGCCATTGCTGACTGCCGCTCCACCGCCTTTGGAAAAGGGAGTTAAGCCAGCTGAGGAGGGGGGTTGCGATTCCCCCGGACCCCTGCCCGGATCTCCCCTATCTTAAGTTATCTCTACAGGATAACTATAGCCTCCAAATCCAACTGGATCGGGGGCACTCCAGCAGCGAGCGCAGCAGGAACCGCGCACGATTGCGGATTCCTGCCGCCGCCGAAGCCTTGCAAACCAGAAGCAGTAACGTTCTTTCTTATTCCTACTTATAGGAAGTTGATAATTATTTTATGAAATGTATGTCTTATTTTTCCTCTAAAGAATTCAAAAAAGCTTTTTTATGGCCATGAGGTGATCCTGACAGAATTTCATTTGGTGAGCTTTTTGCCCTGAGGTGGGGATCCAAATTTAGAGCTTCTAGGTCCAGTCTAACTAAATGGGAACAACTTGGTCAACTTGGCTAATTTTAAAAAGTTAGAAGGGTTAAATCTGGTTATTACTTGGGTGGAATATCACCAGGTAATGTTATAGGCTGGAAGTCAAAAATATATGCCAAGAGGCAACAATAGCAAACCATTTCTATTTTAATTGTTGCCAAGAAACTTATGTGAATTTGTCTTCGGAGTCACAGAAGTCAAACTTGACTTTAAAAAGACCTGATATTTATCTTATTGGTCCTTGTTGTGGAGCGAGGGAATAGACGAGGCTTAGACCAGAGCATACAAGTAACAGTCTTTATTCAGGGAATAAAGGGTTGTCGCATCTGCCAGCTAACAAGGCAGACTGCAAGCGAACAACGGCTGGCTCTGCTCGACAGCCGGCTTTTATAGCCGACTGTCAAACAGAGCCAACCAATGGGAGCTGCTGGTGCTCCCGCTCAAACAGCGGACCTGGTTGGGGACTCCAACCAGTCCTAAAGACATAACACTCCTCCCCCCTAGCTGGGAACATGCATAGTCTTTGAGATACGTGGGTGGATTGCGTTGGCGACCGGAACGTCGTGGTTCTGGGAAACTGCTGGTGGGCATCGAGTCCATGGAACAGGTCTCTGAGGTCGCCGGGGTATCAACTTGGCTTGGCGTGGTATCTTGGGACTGGAATGACTCCCCTCATTCGGGCTGGCTCGGAAAACCATCTCGGTCTGGATGACTGGTGATCCTGCTGGGTGGACGAGGTGGAGAATCGGGTTGGCAGTCCGGATCTACTCTAGGCTCACTCTGTTCGATTGGGAATGTCTGGTCCCTCAGGGAGCTTCCATCTGGAACCTGGACGGGAACTCGAGGGCTGGCCGGTGGATTCGGTTCAGCGTTGGTCAGACTGTTTCGCCGTCTCCTTAGTTGGTCCAGGTGTCTCCGCCATACGCGACCATCCTCCAATTGGACCTGATAGGATCTTGGACCCGTGACGGCCACAATCTGTCCTGGCATCCACAACGGATCTCCTGCGTAGTTCCTTGCAAAAACTGAGTCCTGCAAGGCAAAGTCTCTGGCCTGGCTGTCAGACCCTAACGGGGTGTCAGGACAGTAATGGGGGTGCAGTCTGTCTAGAGTAGTCCTTAAGCGTCTCCCCATTAACAGTTCGGCCGGGGATTTATTAGTACTCATGCATGGTGTTGTATGCTGGCTGAGGAGAAAACGAGATAACTTGGAATGCCAGTTTTCCTGACCGAATCTGGCTAGTGCCTCCTTAGTTGACCTGACAGCTCTCTCCGCCATCCCATTGCTAGCAGGTGAAAAGGGGCCGTGAGGACGTGTCTGATGCCCAGATTCGCGACATACATACTAAATTCACAGGATGTAAACTGTGGGCCATTGTCGGAGACCAGCATATCCGGAAGCCCATGAGTTACGAAAAGCCAGGTCAGGGCCTTAACAACTGCCTGTGTGGTGGTTGTGGGGAGTAAGGCCACATCTATCCACTTAGAATAAGAGTCCACAACCACTAAGAACGTTTTGCCATGCACAGGCCCGGCCAGGTCAATATGTAACCATGACTAAGGGGCATTGGCACTCTCCCACTTGGTGGGTGCGGCGGCTGGTGGGGCTGCTCTGGACTCTTGACAGGGTTGGCACGAGCTTACCCACTTGGCGATCTGATCGTCCATCCCGGGCCACCATACGTAACTGCGAGCCAATGCCTTCATTCGCACGATGCCCGGGTGGCCCTCGTGCAGCACCTTCAATATGGGCACGCGAAGAGTGGTTGGGATGACGACTCTGGTACCCCACAGCAGGCATCCCTGGAGTTTTGATAATTCCTGTTGACGTGTTTTAAATGGGATAAAATCAACTGAACACTTTGTCTCCGGCCACCCCCTCCCCACCCAGTCCAGAACCTGGGCGAGTATTTTATCTTTTTTGGAGTGTGCTGCGATGTCGTCTGCGGTCACTGGCAGCTTGAGTTCATTGACTTCGAAGATTGCGTGCACCGGAGCGGGGTCCTCAACTGGGGTCGGCAAGGGGCAGCGGCTGAGGGCATCTGCGTGGCTTAAAGTCTTACCTTGGCGATAGACCAATTTGAAGGAGTAGGCTGCCAGGAACAAGGTCCATCTTGTCATCCTGGGGGACAGAACCTGTGGAGTTTGCCTGTCCCCTGATAAAAGGCCCAAAAGCGGCTTGTGATCAGTAACGAGTTCGAAATGGTGGCCGAAGAGGAATTCGTGGAATTTTTTGACTGCCGCTACTGCAGCCAGGGCCTCTTTATCAATCTGGCTGTAGTTTCTTTCAGTCATGGAGAAAGTCCTGGAGAAAAAGGCAATTGGTGCCTCGGAGCCATTGGGGAGTCTGACTTAGGACAGCTCCTATCCCAAAAGGGGATGCATCAGCGGCTAGGACCAAGGGAAAGCGTTGGTCGAACTGCATTAAGACGGCTTCTGAGGTGAGTAGCGATTTGACTGCTTTAAATGCATGGGATTCTATGGGTCCCCAATGCCACGGAGTGTCTTTATCTAATAACCTGTGCAAAGGTTCAGCGACTGATGCTTTGTGGGGTAGGAACGAAGCGTAGAAATTTAATAACCCCAGGAAGGCTTGTAGCTCCGTTTTGTTGGTAGGTGTGGGTGCCTCGTGGATGGCTTTTACTTTTGACTCCACTGGGTGGATGCCTGAGGCGTCTAGCCTATATCCTAGAAAGTCCACCTGTCTAGTGGCGATGGTGCACTTCTCCCATTTGAGCTTGAGACCATGCTGTCTAAACTTCTCTAATACTGCCCTGACCCTCTGGAGGAGTTGGGGCCTGTCCATAGCTGAGACCAAAATATCGTCAAAATAGGGAACTACTCCTGGAAGACCTTGGAGAATTCTCTCCATTAGTGACTGAAAAATACCTGGGGCCATGCTAACGCCAAATTGGAGACGTTTACACCTGAATGCCCCTCTATGTGTTACTATGGTTTGTAAATCTGCTGTGTGGCTGTCGACAGGGAACTGCTGGTATGCCTGTGACATGTCTAGCTTGGCAAAAATGGTGCCGGGCTCGAATGTGTGCAACAGGTGCTGGATGACCGGAACAGGGTATGCGCTAACCTGAAGATAACGGTTGAGGGTCGTCTTATAGTCAGCACAAATTCTCAGGCTACCGTCCTTTTTAAGTGGGGTGACTATGGGGGTCTCCCATTTGGCGAAATCTGTGGGTTCTATTACCCCTTGTTCGAGAAGTTTGTCTAGTTCCGCGTCCAATTTGGGGCGGATAGCAAAAGGTACTCTGCGGAATTTTAAGCGGACGGGAACTGCCTGGGGGTCTACGGAGAAAGAGATGGGCGTGCCATTATAGCAACCCAGCTTGCTGCTAAAGACGTCGGAATAGTCTGAGAATAATGTGTCTACATCCGAAGTTGAGACAGCATGAATCTCTGTTATACTAAGGCCAAGAGAGGGGAACCAATCTAACCCCAACAGACTAGGGAGGGCACCATTAACCACCACTAAAGGCAAATGGCCTTTGAAGGTTCGGAATTGAACAAGGAACTTGCCTTTCCCGAGGACAGGAATGTTCTTGCCTTGGTAGTCTCTCAAGGTGAGGTGGCACTTTTGTAGCTGCTTCCTGGTCAGTCTGGGTTGAATCTCCTTCAGCGTATCCCAGGAGATGATTGAGAGCGCTGAGCCCGTGTCTACCTCCATGCTGCAAGGTTTACCTTCTAGGGAAAGAGAAAGCTTAATTTTATTTGGAGTTTGGGAAGTGTGGTTAGCGTGGTAGCAAGTATAACAGTCTTCTACTTGCCTTTGGAGGCCCGGAGATGAAGAAAGTTTCTGAGGAAGAGCGCGTGCTGCCTGGCAGACTCTTGCAAGGTGACCTTTCTTGTGGCAGTTTAGGCAGCTGGCGTTTCTGAACCTGCAAGATGCCCGGGAATGGGCACCTCCGCAGGTTAGGCACAAAGGAATCTGTTGTGGGCCACTGCTGTTTCTCTGCCTTGCTCCTACCTGTGGTTGTTTCAACTGCTTGAGGCCATGGATGTCAGAAAATTCTGTGGGGTCAGCTTCGGTCATCACCTCTTTCGAATGGACGGTGGAAGTGCCAGGCTTGGGTGTGGTGCCCTGAATCTCAGCTGCTGACTGGGCGGAGAGTTCAGCAGCTAGGGCTTCATCTACTGCTTGGGAAAGATTTAAATCTTTTCTTGCTAGTAGACGCCTTTGGAGCCTCAGATCTCTTACCCCACAGACGAGTTGGTCGAGAAGCATGTCATCTAAATAATTCTTAAATTCGCATTGTAGAGCTGCTGTCCTCAAGGTGGCCATGTACTGGTTGATGGACTCCCCCTCAGCTTGCTTCCTCATCCTGAACGCGTAACGTCTTGCAATCTGGGAAGGTTTAGGGAGTAGTGGTTCGAAAGTGTTTCTTGTAGTTCGTTCCATGGAACGCTTCTGATGTCACGTGGTGCGAAAAGTGCCGTGGCAGTGTCGAAGACTGCAGCCCCGCAGTAGCTAAGGAAGTACGATTTCTTCCTATGCTCCGCGGCGTCAGCTAAACCAATGGCATCGATGTAATGGCTGAAATGATTCTTGTAGGAGTCCCACGTCTCCTCGTTGGGTTTGTGTTATGTCCTGAGGACTCAAGGAGTTCTCACTCAGGTCCACTCACTTTGTGTGGGCGTTATTCCCCCATTCCCCATTGGTTGGTTCTCCCCAGCAGCCAGCTATAAAAGCAGGCTGCGGGGTCCAACTGCTGCTGATTGCTGTGAGCCAGTTCCAGGCTTGGCAAGCACGGTCAGCCCTTTATTTGTAAAATAAAGTACCGTTGCACTCATGCTCTGGTTCAGCCTCTCATTGCTCAAACTTAACACTGGCGACGAGGATGGGATGGCTACCAGAAGCACCTTGCAACTGCTGAGTCACTAGCCACCGATCTACAGCCCAGAGAGAGCGATCGGCTGGCGACAAGGGAAACGCAGATCCGCAGCCAGAGAAAGCGGTCTGAGTCAAATAGTTAGAAGCGTCTGTAGCCGCTTGTTAGCCCCGCTACGGGAAAGTGAAGCGCTGCGAGCCGCAGCCGCTCTGCACTTTGGCGCGAAATTCAAACGGGTGTCATTTGAATTTCGAGCCAGTAGGAAATCACAGCACAGCGCTGTAGAGAGTCACTAACGCCCACTTTTTTTGGCGCGAATCAAGACACCTCCAACGGCTAGCAGCCAACGTGGTAACCCAGAGAGAGAGAAAGAGAGGGTAGCAAAAAACCTCTCCAGAGCTGATATCACTAGTAACTCACGAGCGTTCGTAGTCCCAGAGAGATTTTTTCCGCAGGTAGCCCAGCCGTTCCAGCACCATGAGTTCCAACCCAGTATTCCCGGCGTTTAAACCAGACGAAGAGAAGTGGGAATCGTATAAGAACCGTTTCAATCATTACATCGATGCGGTCGGCCTGTCGGATGCGGGAGAGCATCGGAAAAAATCCTATTTCCTAATCTACTGCGGAGCCACCGTTTACGATACCGCTGCAGCACTCGTGGCGCCGAGAGAATTGAAAAACGTTCCGTGGTCCGAGTTGCTTGAGATCCTCACAAACCACTACGCTCCCAGGCCTTCACAAATCGCCAGGAGGTTCACGTTCCGAATGAGGAAGCAATCAAGTAAGGAGACCATCAACCAATATATGGCCGCCCTCAGAACAGCAGCCCTGCACTGCGGGTTTGGAACATACCTGGAGGACATGCTCTCGATCAATTAGTTTGTGGGGTCAAGGACCTCAACCTACAGAGGCGACTGCTAGCTAAAAAGACCTCAACCTCGCGCAAGCGGTAGAGGAGGCCCTAGCAGCCGAGCTAGCAACGAACTCAGCCACCGAAATTCAGGGCCCAAGCGCCAAGCTAGCAGCGTTCCCAGTCCATTCCGAAGAGGTGGAAGCGGAGGAAGGCCACAACGATGAGAACGATGTCCATCGCCTCACCAATGACAGACGGTCGCAGGTAGGGGCCAAACAAGAATACACCGGTCCACCCAAGCACATCACCCTGTGCCTAGCCTGTGGGGGATCACATCAAAGGGCCACCTGCAAGTTTAAAGGAGCCGTTTGCAACAACTGCCATAAGAGGGGCACATTGCGAGAGTCTGCCAAGCCCCCAAAGCGCTGCACAAAGACCCCGTCCTCGCACTCGGGACCACAGAGGCAAGTATTAAACTGTCGCACGCACCGCCTTGCCAGGCGTACTTGTCACTCTGTTAGTAAAATTTCTCTCTCCGTTTCCCTAGAAGGTAAACCGTGCCACATGGAGGTTGACACAGGGTCAGCGCTCTCAATAATCTCGTGGAACACCCTCAAGAGACTCCATCCCAGCCTATCTACTACCCGGCTTCAGAGATGCCAGTTCGGTCTGAAGGACTACCAGGGGAAGGCCATTCCCGTGATCGGCAGAGGCAAGTTCTTTGTCAGTTTTAGAGCTTTTAAAGGCCACCTACCTCTAGTGGTAGTTAACGGCAATCTACCCACCTTATTGGGGCTCGATTGGTTTCCCCACCTCGGCCTAGGGTTAACAGGAGTCCATGCTGTCTCAACCTCAGACACTGACTCCTTATTCGCTGACTACGCAGATGTGTTCAGCGAGGAGCTGGGGTGTTATAATGGAACCCCATCTCGTTCACCGTTGACCCCAGGCAGTCCCAATCAGATTAAAACCACGTAGAGTTCCATTTGCTATTCGACCAAAACTAGACGCTGAATTGGATAAACTACTAAAACAAGGGGTCATTGAGCCAACAGATTTCGCCAAGTGGGAGACGCCCATTGTCACACCCTCAAAAAAGATGGTAGCCTGAGAATCTGCTCGGACTACAAGACAACAATCAATAAATATTTACAAGTTAGCGCCTACCCTGTGCCCGTCATTCAGCACTTATTGCACACATTCGAACCGGGCAGTATTTTTGCTAAATTGGACATGTCTCAAGCATATCAACAGTTCCCTGTTGATAACCAAACAGCGGAACTTCAGACCATCGTCACTCACAGGGGTGCCTTCCGATGCAAGCGTCTCCAATTTGGCGTAAGTGTTGCCCCGGGTATTTTTCAGTCCCTCATGGAGCGGATTTTACAGGGCCTCCTGGTGTAGTACCCTACTTCGACGACATCTTGGTCTCGGCCAGGGACAGACCCCAACTCTTCCAGAGAGTGCGAGCAGTGTTAGAGAGGTTCAGACAGCATGGCCTCAGGTTAAAAAAAGAAAAATGTGCCATTGCCACTAGACAGGTGGACTTTCTGGGTTATAAAATTGACGCCTCTGGCATTCACCCCCTGGAGTCCAAGGTTAGGGCGATCCACGAAGCTCCCACACCGACCTCCAAAACGGAGCTACAAGCTTTCTTGGGGCTCCTAAACTTTTATGCATCCTTCTTGCCCCATAAAGCCTCAGTAGCCGAACCCCTACACAGATTACTAGACAAAAGTCACCGTGGCACTGGGGGCACAAAGAAGACCAGGCGTTTAACGCCGTCAAATCACTACTTACGTCAGAGGCAGTGCTCATCCAATTCGACCCCAACCTTCCTTTAGTACTGGCAGCAGACGCATCCCCTTTTGGAATTGGGGCGGTCCTTAGTCACAGACTCCCCAATGGCGCCGAGGCCCCATCGCCTTTTTCTCCAGGACGCTCTCGGCCACGGAGCGAAATTACAGCCAAATAGACAAGGAAGCCCTAGCAGCTGTTGCAGCCGTGAAAAAGTTTCACGAATTCCTTTTTGGCCATTTCTTCGAACTGGTCACCGACCATAAGCCCCTCCTGGGCCTACTGGCCGGCGACAAACAGACACCTCAAGTCCTTTCCCCTAGAATGACAAGGTGGACACTTTTCCTAGCGGCCTATTCATACAAACTTATTCACCGCCCGGGCAAAACTCTATCCCACGCCGACGCTCTCAGTCGCTGCCCCTTACCCGCTCCGGCTGAAGACCCAGCTCCTGTCAACGCCATTTTTGAAATCACCCAGTTGGACCTGCCCATCACCGCCCTTGACATCGCCGCTAAAACCAAGGCAGACCAAACGCTCGCCCAGGTGCTCGACTGGGTGAGGAGGGGTGGCCGGGAGGCAACGTCGATAACAAATTCGCACCCTTTAAGACTCGCATGCAGGAGCTGTCCAGTTTGCAGGGTTGTCTACTGTGGGGCACTCGAGTGGTCATTCCGACCTTGCTGCGTACCCGAGTCCTGGAGGCGTTGCACGAGGGACACCCCGGCATTGTGAGAATGAAGGCGTTAGCACGCAGCTACGTGTGGTGGCCGGGTCTAGACGAGGACATTGTCAATTGGGTAAGTTCCTGCAGCATTTGCCAGGAATCCCGTCCTGCTCCCCCCATCGCCACCCCTACCAGATGGGAGAGCGCCAACGCCCCTTGGTCTAGAATCCATATCGATCTGGCAGGCCCCGTGCATGGAAAGATGTTCCTAGTGGTCGTGGACGCTTATTCCAAATGGATAGACGTGGCGCAGCTATCCACGACCACCACACTAGCAATCACCAACGTGTTAACGCGCCTGTTCGTTACACATGGACTACCCGACTCCATTGTCTCCGATAATGGCCCACAGTTCGCATCAGTAGAATTCAGCCATTTTGCTGCCAACCTGGGCATTCGCCACATTTTCACAGCCCCATTTCACCCTGCCAGTAATGGGTTGGCTGAAAGGGCCGTCAGGACCACCAAAGAGGCCCTCGCTAGGTTTGGCAGGGATGACTGGCACCACAAACTCGCACGGTTCCTGATGAGCCAACACTCAACCCCCTGTGCAGTCACCAATAAGTCCCCAGCGGAACTTCTGATGGGCCGGCGCCTGAGGACTGTATTGGACAGATTGCACCCACAATACTGCCCTGACTCTCCCTCGCTTCTACGTCGGGGGTTAGACATTTTTGTTACAGGAACCGATATTCGCAAGGAATTTCGCTGGGACCCACTTTGGATTCCAGGCGAGGTCATCGCCATCACCGGGCCGAGATCGTATAGAGTGAGGCTGGAGGATGGTCGCGTCTGGAGGAGACATATAGACCAGCTTAGAAGGCGCCTCAGCACCCTTGCCAACCAGAGTCCAGAGTCTCCAGTCGAAGGGGAACCGCCTCATCCGCCGCCCAGCCACATCGTACCCAGCGACCAGTCTGCACCAGCGGTCGTTCCGGTCAGCCCAAACTCGGACAACAGCTCCCAGAGAGTTGACCAGCCTGATCCAACCCACGAGAGCTCGACCCCAGTAACCAACCCGGTGTTTCCCGAGGATGCCCAGTCCAGAGAGAGTGTTGGCGACACTATGCCGGCTCGACCATCACAGACTGATACCGAACAGACAGACAATGTTCCCGAGTTGCACCGTTCCGGGCGCCAACACAAACCCCCCGTCTACCTCAAGGACTATGCATGTTCGCATCTGGGGGGAAGGGGTGTTATGTCCTGAGGACTCTAGGAGTTCTCACTCAGGTCCACTCACTTTACGTGGGCGTTATTCCCCCATTCCCATTGGTTGGCTCTCCCCAGCAGCCAGCTATAAAAGCAGGCTGCGGGGTCCAACCGGTTGCTGATTGCTGCGAGCCAGTTCCAGGCTTGGCAAGCGCGGTCAGCCCTTTATTGTAAAATAAAGTATTGTTGCACTCATGCTCTGGTTCAGCCTCTCATTGCTCAAACAAAACAAAGGGGGTGCTATAAACCCCCTGGGTGGGGGGCATCGAGGATGAGTTTATAGCACCAAGAAGGCAGTAGACTGAAAAAGTTTGGGAACCACTGGTCTACGGATTAAACCAGATCAATTGTGCTCAATAATTTGGCAGGTTATAGTTTGCTTGACTTTACCAACTCTTCAATACAGCCTGCTTTTAGGAAGCTAACAGTGAAGGCCAGGAACTGGCAAAAGCTTCTGTAGTGTTTGACACACCTCCAAGAGGTCTCTGCCAGTAAAATAACATCTTAAATCATTGAAACCTTGCAAGATTGCAAAGCCTTATGAGATCTAATGCAAGAATGCCATACTCATTAACATGTTTAGGAATAATAATAGCAAATGCAAGCTTTTGAGTTACTGCTTTTTTGTTTGGGGTAGGCTACACCTCAAAGACATCACACTATGTATCCAAACATATACATTCAACAATACTTCAAGGCCTGAATTTAATAATCTGGTTGCGCCCACAGAAAGAGGCTACAGGAGCCTTAGCTGTTTGAGGTTTATACCACAAATGCCACCACCCTCGCCCATCATTCCCCCCAGTTTACTTTGTTACCGACAAGGTGAAGGCAAAAGGAAGACAGGAGAAGCCATTAATTGCATTAAGAAGCAGCCATGTTCCCATGTTGTCAATTTCCCTTTCATATGGAATTGTAGGATTCTGGCAGCCTTATAAGGGGCTTTAGAAAGTTCAAATAAATTAAGCAAAGGATCTAAGTTATTGAAGGAAGTAACTCAATGAAAACAAAGAGAAGAAGGATGAGCACTTAGCTGCAGGCATCTTTTGCCTATCCAGTGTAAACCACAGTGAGAATATAAACACAAGCTCTCTCCCAGGTCTTCACTTTGTGTGTGATGACAGATATGGTAGGCTTTGAGGAATGCAGGTCAAGGAGTAGATAGAAAGAGAGGCTTTGCACCTTTTCTCAAATGGTGCAATCAACTGTTTGCTGGAGGATTATGTTGCTTTTACCTCAACCTCGTGCAGGTGAAAAGTAACAATTTCATCATTTTCACACAGGGTTTGCAGATGGATGGATGCTGCAGTGGAGATCAGCTTCAACTACCCCAGACTTGAAAGGCACCTGAAAAATATGGAAAGCAATGACAATCTGAATAAATAAAGAAGGTCCTGATTCTGTTGTCTTTGAGAAGATTGATTTGTTTTCTACAAAAAAGAAATCAGATGTCCTACTGGTTATCACTGCTCCATCTACCCTGGCTCTTGATCAGTTCACTCTCATATGTCATCCAGATGTACTATGCTAGAAGTCTACAAGAAAGTGTAGAAAAATCAAAAACAGAAGAGCTTATGTCCACGTTTTCTCTGCTTAGAGTCCTCTCTTTTTCTTTCTCAAGATTTCTATAACAGAAAGTGTTTCTGATCTCATCCCTAAGTCCTAAAGCTGAACAAAATTTCCAAGCCCATCTAGATTTCAAGCCCACCTAATCTCACTGAAAGGGCTTCTGTATCCCGGAAACATGAAATGTTATATGATCGAACCATAAATTTCCAGATTCTATGGAGCATTACTTCCACTTCATTGAGCATCAGGCAGAATTCCTCAGAATACAGCATAGGTTTGTCCTCAATTTACAGCCATTCATTTAATGACAGCTCAAAGTTGCAACAGCCTCAACCCAAGTGATTAATAACCTATACTTCCACATACAACCACCTCTATGATCTCATGATCACAATTTGGGTGCTTGGAATGAGCTTGCATTCACAATCGATTGCAGGATCCTATTGTCACATTACCACAATTTGTGACTTTCCCACAGTGGGTTTCCAACAAAAATGTCAATTGGGGAAGATCTATTTGCTTAACAACCATAGTGATTCACTTAAAAATCAGAGATTCACATTACAACCATAAAGTGGTCATAAAATTGGGTCCAGTTATATAATGACTCAATTTATGACTATAATGAGTTGTGACAGAAATTCCAATCCCAATTCTGTGGTAACTTGAGGATTACCTGTACTATTCTGTTTCGCATATTGTATTTGAAGTATGTGTACAAATTTCAACAAATCCACAGAGATTAACAAAAATGGTCAGAAGTTTGCAAAAAATGTTTGGCAACAAAAAGTTGAAGAAACTAGATGTGTGCATAAAAGTGGACTATAATAACGATCTTTCATACCTGTCTACAAAGGACAAAGTTTTATTCTCTACACTCCAATAAAGTCTCAAGGCTTTAATCTATGGATCTCAGTTGAACTTTATGGAAAATGTAATGAGAATGTCATGCCCTTGGTAGAGTCGGACTCTGAGGGAGAGGAGGAACAGCCTACATGGAGTGGAAGTGTGGCTCCGGAGGTTGTGGAGGAGACTGGGGAAGGACAGAGACCAGCTGGGCAGTCAGAAGAAGAACCAGGCCCATCCCCTCTGCATCCTAGGACACACAGGAAGGAACGGAGAAAGCAACAACTTGGCTTATGAGAGAGGAGGCGACCATGATCCTCATTGGTTGCAGCTGGGGAGACTAGTATATAAGACTAGTATATAAGACTTACAACCCAGCATTGCCAGAAGCAAAGTGTATGTTATTTTGAGCTGGAGTTATCTTGGTTGGCATCCTTCCAACAGACAGTTATCTCCTTGAATTTGGTACTTATCCTGTTCCATTGTGGAAATTTCATCATTGGAGTTTGTTTGGTTTTTTATTTCACCTCTATCTGCTCATTAAGTTTGGACTGTCATCACAGAGAAGAAGACTTTGACAATGGAACCGAATACCTCAGAATGTGGTGATCTCTTCCCCTTTAAGCAAGGCTTAATTGCTGCTTGTTAGGGATATACTGTACTAAGCAGGGTTTAGATTTAAGGGCTTACTTTTTTAAAAAAATATTATTTAATATGCAAAGTAAAAATACGGCTAATCCTGGGTTAGCAACCATAGTTAGGACAAGCAACACAGTTGCTAAAATAAGCGGTTGCTAGTGAAATTGAGACTATGCTTATTATCTTTTTTCAACTTTTATTTCTTTGCAGAACCTGCCATGGTCATAAATGTGAGGCTTGGACACAAAATTACTTTTTCATCCCTGTCGTAACTGCGGATAATCGCTTTATGAGGCAGTTACTATGTGAGGAGGCTTTTTTTAGATTATTGCTGTGATCCAGTTGTAACAAGTCCTGATGTGAGCCTGTTGACAGAGTAAGAAGAGAAGAACCCCAACTATATTTTGTTAAATTAAATAATTCAGAAAATTCATGGTAGAGATTTTTGTTATTTTGTTATTTTTGTTATAAAGCCTAAACCAGCATCAGCATGTGGCAACTTACTCTTTTCCCATCGTCTACTCTCTTTATAATTCCAGATATGTTTTCAAAATTTCTAAATATTCAGACTGCCAAATTTAAAAAAACTAAGAGACAGAAAGTATTTTTATTGTGTATCTTAACATTAACTAAACCAAGCAGAAGACATGTCATGTATACAGCTAGATGGTATTAAAAGAGGGATACAATCAAGATCAAGGTAGGTACTAATACCACTCTATAAAGCCTTAGTCAGGCCACACCTGCATCCAGTTTTGTTCACCACATTACAAAAAAGATGTTGAGACTCTAGAAAAAAATACAGAGAAGAGCAACCAGGATGATTAGGGGACTGGAGACCAAAACATATGAAGAACAGTTACAGGAACTGGGCTTGGCTAGTCCAGTGAAGAGAAGGACCAGAGGAGACATGATAGCAGTCTTCCAGTATTTGAGGGTCTGCCACAGAGAGGAAGGGGTCAAGCTATTTTCTAAAGCACCTGTAGGTCAGGCAAGGAATAATGGATGGACACTGAACAAGGAGAGATTTAACCTGGAAATAAGGAGAAACTTTCTGACAGTGAGAACAATCAGCCTATGGAACAGCTTGCCCTCAGAAGTTGTGGGAGCACCATCACTTGAGACTTTCAAGAAGAGATTGGACTGCCATTTGTCAGAAATGGTGTAGAGTCTCCCGCTTGGGCGTGGAATTGGACTAGATTACCTACAAGGTCCCTTCCAACTCTGATTATCTGTTATCTGTTACCTGAAAGATCTCAACTTACAACAGTTCATTCAGCGACTGTTTGATATTAAAAAAGCACTGAAAAAAGTGACTTATGACCAGTTTTCCCCCTTATGATCATCGCAGGATTCCCATGGTCACATGATCAAAATCAGCTGACTCATATTTATGATGATCCAAGATCATGTGATTTTCCTCTGGCAACCTTCTGACAAGTAAAGTCAGTGTGGCAGTCAGATTCACTTCACAACCATGTTACTAACTTAACAACTGCAGTGAGACACTTAACAATTTTGACAAGCAAGGTCGTACAATGGAGCAAAACTCACTTAACAAGTGTCTCACTCCGCAACAGAAAGTTTGGGCTCAATTGTGGCCGTAAGTCGAGGACTACCTGTATTCACTGATGATTTAGGAAACGGAATTCAACCCTAAGAAATCAAAATCTGCTTTCAAAATATACTAGGACATTGAACTCAGGTATCCAAAAAATT